>NC_088238.1:38848439-38975939 GCF_036934945.1 Oncorhynchus masou masou
AGAAGTCACCCTTAGGCACAGATCTAGGATCAGCTTACCTTCCCAGAAACCTTAACCACTAGAGGTGAAACACCCTAACAGACCTTGGATCAGTGTCTATGGCAAGGTCATTCTACTCTCATTGTAAGCAGCAGGGCTAGCATTAGCCGTTGGTATCAGCACCAGTGGGAGTTTGTGACTCAAGTCGAGTCTAGCCACTGATACAGGGTCAGATTTGTATCTCCATATATGTCAGGGTTAGGGTCAAGAGGTAGAGTAATCTGATCCTAGATCTGTGGTTAGGGGCAATTTCGACATTCTTCTGGTTAGCTCTGGTCCTGGCCAGGTTGATAGGGTTGTGTCTGGAGACAGATGTTATATATCTATAGGACCAGGTGGTGTGATGCAGAAATTACCCCTCTGTGTTTGTTAACTGACTCTGCCTTCCACTAATGGAGGGGTGTGTGAACTCTGAATTTGCTGTCTGAGTGTGTCCATCATGTGTTTTTGAGTCATCCCAGTTGAGGAATTCACTAAAAGCTCAGCCTCTCTCCTGACTCGTCTTAAGAACCCCTCTCCCCCTCACCCCCTTCTCTCCTCACCTTCTCCCCCAACCGAATGTGCTCCCTGCCCCTCATCCACACCTCTACTCACCCTCTCCCCTACACCAAAGTGCTCCCTGCCCTCTTATACAGCTGGTGTAAACTAGGACTATGACGATCACATTTCAGGGTGTTATTTTAACCCTCTCCTAATCCATCCACCTCCGATTATTACTACCATTTGCTTCACTGCTTTTAACTGTCATCACCTGGGGAGGGCAATAACTGCTCTCTGTCACCACCCTGTGGTGAAGGTTGGGTAATGCATGTTTAGATCTGTTGTAGCCCTGTTTGTCTTGCACACATTTGTAGGGAAAATATCAGTTTAGGCAAATATACACTTCCAAACACACATACTGTGTAGTCTCTCTGTCTCTTTCTCAGGTCCAGAATATCACCATTTGAATCTGATACCCCCGTCTATAGCCACAAGCTTCAGCATGCCCACAGTGGAGTCTCTTCATTGCTATAAATTAAAGACCTGTAGCACAATCACCACCACATCTAGCTCCGTCTATATACTGAGGGGTTTTGTAGAAACTTGCTTCCTCGCCAAAATGTGCCATCACACCAAGGTTATTGTAGTAAACGAAAACTGAAACTAAAACTAATACTAATCATGAAAAAACAGCTTAGTAAACTGATAATAGTTTCAGTATAGTTTTAGTTTTTCAAACAGGTGTGTTAATTATTTTATTAATTAACACACCTGTTGGAAAAACTAAAACTATACTGAAACTATTATCTTTGACTCGAAAACAAACTATATTCAAATAAAAACCATAATGAATTATGTTCAGTTAAATTTTTTTACCTGGTCAAAACGCAAATGGGGATTTCAATGGCGTTTTCAAGCTTTTGGGGGGGGGGTATTCAAGCTACTGAAGCTGGTGGGTAAATGTGGCCAGGAGGTAGCTATGTTTCAAATAGGCCTCGCTTGTGAATCACTATAGAGAGGAAGAGGACAAGCGAGAGGCTTGACTCTTCCCAAAATCTGCCCGCGCAAAAAATACAGCGAGAAGTGGGTATTTTTTGTATGGAGAATGAGAGAATGTCAAATTTGGTAAAAAAAAAAAAAAATGTACAGTATTTGCTACTTCAGGCTTATTTGATAGAATAAAGTGTAGGTCCTTATGAATGAACTGATATAAGTGGATGCACGTGGCATTCCTGCAACTTTGAGAAAGAGTTGTGCCTGTTGTTCACACGTGTATCTGCCCTCTCATTGGCTAGAATGTCTGTGCCTGATCCCGTGTCCTCACCGCCTTTGCAGACATTTATTCTCATTATTAGTGCGGTCAGTCCAGTATCTTGTCAGTCCAGTATCTTGTCAGTATATAGATCATCTTTGATCACAATTACTAGTTATCACTAGCTAACGGGGGAAAATATAAGTAAAACTCATATAAAAACACAGAACTATAATAACCTTGCAACACACAAACACAGGCACGAACACACACACACACACACACACACACACACACACACACAGGCACGAACACACACACACACACACACACACACACACAGATAAAACTAAAACAAGATGGACACCTTGCAATGTGTTGTTGAATGTTCCCTCACGTTTAAACTCCCTCTCACCTCTCCTCCTCCTCCCCAAAGGTCACCTCTGCTTCCCTTTATTTCAAGGACTTCCTATGATGTCATGTATTTGGTCATGGAAGTTAACATCCCCTCTTTCACCATCTCCTCTTCTTTCTCCCTCTAGAAGAGGAGTCCTCTTTTGAGGATATAGGACACTCCAAGCTTAGGTCCCTTCTCACCATGTATTTCCCCTCTGTGTCTCTCCAGGGGCGTCCAGGGGCCTTGGGGCCAGTAGGACCCAGTGGACCAGAGGGCTTCCCAGGTGACCAAGGGCCTTCAGGGCCCAAAGGAGAAAAGGGTCACGTCGGACTCGGGGGCCCCTCTGGGCTGAAAGGAGAAAAGGGGCCTATGGGCGTACCAGGGTTCCCAGGAACCGACGGAGTCCCAGTGAGTATTGTAGCGCACGCACGCACACACGCACTCACACACACACTCACACACACCCTAACCCTATCTTTCTCTCTAGGGTCACCCAGGTGCGGACGGTGGCAGGGGTCTACCAGGAGCAGACGGGTGCAACGGTACCCAGGGAGAACCAGGTCCCAGAACTCTAAACAGTGGAATACCTGGAGCTCCAGGACTCTCTGTGAGTAACATCTATTATCTGAACTGTCTACTAGCTACTGTACTATTATCGTCTGTAGCTGTAGGGTTGTCCTCTGTAGCTCAGTTGGTCCAGCAGGGCTTTTGCAACGCCAGGAGAGTGGGATTGATTCTCTGCACCACCTGTACGTAAAATGTATGCACTAAGTCGTTTTGGATAAAAGTGCCTGCTACAGTGCCTTCAGAAACTATTCTCACCCCTTGACTTTTTCCACATTTTGTTCTGTTATAGTCTGAGTTTAAAATAGATTATGTTGAGATTTGGTATCACTGGCCTACACACAATACCCCATAATGTCAAAGTGGAATTATGTTTTTAGACATTTTTACAAATGAATTAAAAATGAAAAGCTGAAATGTCTTGAGTCAATAAGTATTGAACCCCTTTGTTGTGGCCAGAGCCTGTAAAGTTCAGGAGTAAAACTTTGCTTAACAAGTCACTTAAAAATAAGTTGCATGGACTCTGTGTGCAATAATTAGTGTTTAATATAATTTTTTTATGAATACCTCATCTCTGTACTCCACACATACAATGATCTGTTAGGTCCCTCAGTTGAGCAGTGAATTTCAAACACAGATTCAACCACAATGACCAGGAAGGTTTTCCAATGCCTCGCAAAGAAGGGAACCTATTGGTAGATGGGTAAGATAGGAAAAAAAGCAGAGATTAAATATCCCTTTGAGCATGGTGAAGTTATTAATTACACTTTGGATGGTGTATGAATACACCCAGTCACTACAAAGATACAGGCGTCCTTCCTATAACTCAGTTGTCGGGGAGGGAAAAAATAGCTCAGTGATTTCACCGTGAGGCCAACGGTGTCTTTAAAACAGTTACAGAGTGAAAAGAAGGAAGCCTGTACATAATACACATATTCCAAACATCCTGTTTGCAATAAAGGCGCTAAAATAATACTTCAAAACAAATGTGGCAAAGAAATTTACTTCATGTCCTGAATACAAAGTGATATGTTTGGGGCAAATCCAATGCACCACATCACCGAGTACCACTCTTCATATTTTCAGGCATGGTGGTGGCTGCATCATGTTATAAGTATGCTTGTCATCTTTTTTTGCTGCGCACAGGCAAAATCTTAGAGGAAGACCTGGTTCAGTCTGCTTTCCAACAGACACTGGTAGACAAATTCACCTTTCAGCAGGACACTAACCTAAAACACAAGGCACCTTAGACGACATTGAATGTTCCTGAGTGGCCTAGTTGGAGTTTAGACTTAAATTGGCTTGAAAATGGCTGTCTAGCAATGATCAACAACCAACTTGACAGAGCTTGAATGATTTAAAAAAAATGTATTGTGCAATAGTTGTACAATCCAGGTGTGCAAAGCTCTTACAGGCTGACCCAGAAAGACTCACCTCTGCAATCGCTGCCAAAGGCGATAATAACATGTTTTCACTCAGGGGTATGCATACTTGTGTAAATTAGGTATTTCTGTATTTCATTTTTAATACATTTGCAAACATTTCTAAACACATGTTTTCACTTTGTCCTTTGGGGGTGTTGTCTGTGTGAGATAAAAATATATATATATTTCATCCATTTTTTAATCAGGCTGTCACACAGCAAAATGTGAAATAGGTCCAGGGGTATGAAACGTCTCTGAAAGGCCTTTAAATGGCATATATTATCATTGTTCTTATTAACATTGTCGTAGAGTATCTTTGCACTGTAAGACGAAATGATCTAGTCTAGATTCGTTGCCCACAGTGAACTGGATTCGCTGTGGGCAACAACAACAACCTTCATTTACATCAGTACTACATGACTGTAACGAGAGTCATCTAGTAACAGCTGGTGGTTAGAAAGCTGGGCCGGTAACCAAAGCGTTGCTGGTTTGAATCCCTGAGCTGACTGGTGGTGGTGGTGGGGGCCTGCATGGAGTGAGCTGGCTTTAATGTGCTATGATCTCTCTCTCTCTCTCTCTCTCTCTCTCTCTCTCTCTCTCTCTCTCTCTCTCTCTCTCTCTCTCTCTCTCGCTCTCTCGCTCTCTCTCGCTCTCACTCTCTTTCTCTCGCTCTCCATCAGGGTCCCACTGGTCCTAAAGGACAGAAGGGAGAGCCTGTATACGTTGGACTCAGTGGGGTAACACACACACACACAGAAGGATATTATCAGGAGAAGTTTGACATTCCTTCCTCTCCCTCCTTCCTCTCCCTCCTTCCCTACCTCATCTTTCCTATCCTAGAGATTGTTTAGAGAAAGGGAGATGATGTTGTTGCTATAATCTCATCCATTGAGGTCAGTCTGACCTGAAACGGACTCTCCTTCCTTCCTCCCTACATCCCTCTTTCCCCCAAGTCTATGTTTATAATGAACTGAGGCCAGTTGTTTAGCTCACAGTTTATCTTGTGTCCTTACAGGGAGTTCCTGGTCGGCCTGGACCGGATGGTGTACCTGTAAGACATCTCATTACTATACATCAATATACCGGATTTCTTTCTGCATATGTAGTGTATTCGATAACTTGGTGTGTTCCTGACCGGGTTGTATGTGTTCTGTGTTCCTGACCCGCTTTTCTGCGTTATGTTTCTCTCCGTAGGGTCCTAGAGGTCCAGACGGAGGTCCCGGTGACTTCGGCCCTCGAGGTCCTGATGGATTCCTGGTACGTACACACACACACGCACACACACACGCGCACACACACGCGCACACACACACACACACACACACACACACACACACGCACGCACACACACACACACACGCGTGCACACACGCACACGCACACACACACACACACACACACCTGTCTGTGTTGATCTAGATACAATATACCATTAATATACTGATGTGCTCAGTATATTACGGAAACTATGTTATCCCAAACAATGTCATGACAACCTGTTTTGTCATGTTTAATCTACACATTGGTTAATAAGACTAAAGCCAGTGACTTGGGGGAATATAGCTCTCTTATTGTCTCTTGATGACTGTCTATTTTACAATAGAATCTAATAGATCTAATAGATCGGTCTTCTCTCCGACTGACTTCCTGTCTGTGTTGTGTTGTTTTTCTCCAGGGTTCTCCAGGCCCCCCCGGTCCCCCTGGCCCTGTAGTAAGTACTGGACAACACTAGATAGGGGAAAACTCCTGACCCTTCAGTAGTTATAGGCCTGGAGTTTTCCTGCTCTGCTAACATGATGCCCCTGGCCCTGTAGTAAGTACTGGACAACAGTAGATAGGGGAAAACTCCTGACCCTTCAGTAGTTATAGGCCTGGAGTTTTCCTGCTCTGCTAACATGATGCCCCTGGCCCTGAAGTAAGTACTGGACAACACTACAGTGGTGGAAAAAGTACCCAATTGTCATACATTTTACTCAAGTAAAAGTCCCTCAGCAAAATACAGTACTACTTGAGTAAAAGTCTGAAGGTATTTGGTTTTAAATATACTTAAGTATCAAAATTAAAAGTATAAATCACTTCGCATTCCTTATAATAAGCAAACAAAACTGCCCGATTGTCTTGTTTTTACTTATTGATATATATAGCCAGGTGCATTCTCCCCAACACTTTTGTGTTTAGTGATTCTGTCAGTGTGTGTGAATTGGACCATGTTGCTGTCCCGATGAGCATTAGAAATGTAACAAGTACTTTTAGGTGTCAGGGAAAATGTATTGAGTAAAAAGTACATCATTTTCTTCGGGAATGTAGTGGAAAAGTTGTCAAAAATATAAAAAGAAAAGTACATATACCCCAAAAACCAGCTTAAGTAGTACTAAGAGTTTACTTAAGTACTTTACACCACTGCAACACTTAGACACATGACCTGAAAGTCCTGCTCAGACTGAGGCTGTCCTAATATGGACCCCGTACTGACCTCAGAGACACCCTGTCTGCTCCATAGAAACTAATAAGGATCTCTATGGTGGAGACAGTGTAATGACACCACCAACCCGATAGGGGGGAGTGTGTGTACTAAATAACTAAAAGCTGTGTACTTCATGTTGCTTTTGTCATAATGGAGATTGTCTGTTGTTCATTCTAAGTTATTGCCGACAAATGCTATGTATACAAATGCTATGCATACTCAGTCCATACTGGGGACCTTTGTTTCTGGCAACTTACATGCAGACTGTTATAATGACTGTTATATTGCAGAACCAGTCAAAAGTCTGGACACATCTACACATTTAAGGGTTTTTCTTTATTTTGACTATTTTCTACATTGTAGAATAATAGTGAAGAGATCAAAACTATTAAATAAGGAATCATGTAGTAACCAAAAAAGTGTTAAACAAATCAAAATATATTGCATATTTTAGATTCTTAAAAGTCGCCACCCTTGATGACAGCTTTGCACACTCTTGGCATTCTTTCAACCAGCTTCACCTGGAATGCTTTTCCAACAGTCATGAAGGAGTTCCCACATATGCTGAGCACTTGTTGGCTGCTTTTCCTCCACTCTGCGGTCAAACTCATCCCAAAGCATCTCAAATGGGTTGAGGTCGGGTGATTGTGGAGGCCAGGTCATGTGATGCAGCACTCCATCACTCTCCTTGGTCAAATAGCCCTTACACAGCCTGGAGGTGTGTTGAGTCATTGTCCTGTTGAAAAACAAATTATAGTCCCTCTAAGTGCGAACTAGCCATGTTTGAATTTAAGTGTGCCTTGAATTCTAAATAAATCACAGACAGTGTGACCAGCAAAGCACCATCTCACCTCCTCCTCCATGCTTCCCAGTGGTGACCACACATGCGGAGATCCTCCGTTCACCTACTCTGTGTCTCACAAAGACACGGCGGTTGGAACCAAAAATCTCAAATATTGGACTCAGACCAAAATGGACAGATTTCCACTGGTCTAATGTCCATTGCTCATGTTTCTTGCCTCAAGCAAGTCTCTTCTTATTAATGGTGTCCTTCAGTAGTGGTTTCTTTGCAGCAAGTCGACCATGAAGGTCTGATTCACGTAGTCTCCTCTGAACAGTTGATGTTGAGATGTGTCTGTTACTTGAACTCTGTGACGCATTTATTTGGGCTGCAATCTGAGATGCAGTTAACTCTAATAAACTTATCCTCAGTAGCAGATGCAACTCTGTGTCTTCCTTTCCTGTGACGGTCCTCATGAGAGCCAGTTTCATCATAGCGCTTTATGGTTTTTGCAACTGCACTTGAAGAACGTTTCAAAGTTCTTGAAATGTTCTGCATTGACTGACTGACCTGACATTCTTAAAGTAATGATGGACTTTCATTTCTCTTTGCTTATATGAGCTGTTCTTGCCATAATATGGACTTGCTCTTTTACCAAATAGGTCTACCTTCTGTATACCACCCCTACCTTGTGACAACACAACTGATTGGCACAAACACATTAAGAAGGAAAGAAATTCCACAAATGAACTTTTAACAAGGCACACATGTTAATTGAAATGCATTCCAGGTCATGAAGCTGGTTAAGAGAATGCCAAGAGTGCGCAAAGCTGTCATCAAGACAAAGGATGGCTACTTTGAAAAATCTCAAATATAAAATGCATAAATGTATAAAACACTTTTTTGGTTACTACATGATTCCATGTGTGTTATTTCATAGTTTTTATGTATTCACTATTATTCTACAATGTAGAAAATAGTAAAAATAAAGAAAAACCCTTGAATGAGTATATGTGTCCAAACTTTTGACTGGTACTGTATATTGAACAAAAATATAAACGTGACATGCAACAATTTCAACGATTTTACTGAGTTCATATGAGGCATTTCCAGTTCATATAAGGAAATCGGTCAATGAAATAAATAAATTAGGCCCTAATGGATGTATTTCACATGACTGACTAGAGGCGCAGCCATGGATGGGCCTGGGAGGCCATAGGCCTACCTACTTGGGAGCCAGGAGCAGCCAATCAAAATGAGTTTATACCCACATAAGGGCTTTATTGCAGACAGAAATAGTCCTCAGTTTCATCAGCTGTCCAGGTGGCTGATCTCGGACGATCCAGGTGACGATCAGGTGACGGAGCCGAATGTGGTGGTCCTGGGCTGGCATGGTTACACTTGGTCTGCGGTCGTGAGGCCTGTTGGACATACTGCCAAATTCTCTTAATCAACGTTGGGGCAGTTTATGGTAGAGAAAAGAAGATTATATTCTCTGGCAACAGCTCTGGTGGACATTCCTGCAGTAAGCATGCAAATTGCACGCTCCTTCAAATTTGAGATATCTGTGGCATTGTGTTGTGTGACAAAACTGCACATTTTAGAGTGGCCTTTTATTGTCCCCAGCACAAGTTGCACCTGTGTAATGATCATGCTGTTTAATCAGCTTCGTAATATGCCACACCTGTCAGGTGGATGGATTAGCTTGGCAAAGGAGAAATGCTCACTAACAGGGATGTTAACAAAAACATTTGAGAGAAATAAGCTTTTTGTGCATATGTGAAATCTCTGGGATCTTTTATTTCAGCTCATGAAACATGTGACCAACACTTTACATGTTGCGTTTACATTTTTGTTCAGTATAGTTACATCAATACAATTTTACAATGCTTGTCATGTGTAGGGTGATGTGTTGTTGTCCAAATGCAATACCCACTCTTGTTTTCCAGGGGAGCCCCAGTCTAGGGTTTCAGGGGGAGCCAGGAGACAAGGTACGCACCAACAAAACAAAACAACACAACTAATTATTAGATGTTAATGATCGATTTATTGATTAGTAATCGATTAATCACATCAGTTCATTAGGTCTTTAGCGTCTTATTCGCTCACCCGACCCAACCAGAACTTCCCCCCACCCCGTCCAACCATATCTACTGTACCCCTTCTTATCACTCATTGGATTTCAGCTATATTGAGAAGTAATTGATTTATTACATCAGTTTAAAGCTATTTAAACTGTTGATAGAGTGTAATATGACAATCTGCATCCCAAATGTCACCGTATTCCTTATATAGTGCACTACTTTTGACCAGAGCCCATTTGTATCTATATGTCTTTCCCAATGGGAGGGAGACTGGCAACTTTATACTCACTGTAGATCAAATTAGATCAAACTGAAGACAGCCGGCTTAGGTTATTCTAGCTGTGTGTGTGTGTGTGTGTGTGTGTGTGTGTGTGTGTGTGTGTGTGTGTGTGTGTGTGTGTGTGTGTGTGTGTGTGTGTGTGTGTGTGTGTGTGTGTGTGTGTGTGTGTGCGCGCGCGTGTGTGTGTGTGTGTGCGTGCCTGCTATGTGTGCATGCGTGTTGAGGATGGTTAAACTGCATGATGAAGGATGTCTTTTTGACCCCTGTGTGCATGCCATGTAATCGTTCTTGGTGATGGTTTGACACATCCTCTTCCCCTCTATTCAACCTCCTCCCATCTCCACCCCCCCCGGGCCCTTACATACATCCAACAGTACATTACCCTTTAGCCCCAACAGTCCCTCCATCCATCTCTCCTGACCTCCTCCCTCATCCCCCTCTTCTCTCTGTTTTTTCCACTGACACATCTACCTCAATATATCACCAGTATCAGTGGTGGCGATTGGGTGGAGATATGGGAGGCTGGGCTCATTGTAATGGCTGGAATGGAAAGAATGGAACGGTTTCATTACATGGTTTCCATGTGTTTGATACCATTCCATTCACTCCATTTCAGTCATTATTAGGAGCCATCCTCCCCTCACCAGCCTCCTCTGGTTCGTTCCATCTCTATTATTTAAATATGATCTTGTCTTCAATGATTTTACAGTTTACCCCTGGTGTGTTTACAAATGCATGACAGTACTGCCACTGGGATGACTCATTCTGAATCTGGACTCTTAACAAATCTGAACTCTAACAAATCTGAATGAAAAAGATCACAATCTAATATGTAATTGAAGGAACGAACAGTTGTCCTGTGGCATTACTAAAATAACATGTTTCCTTACTGTTGGTTGGCAGCTCAGAGATTATTCTAGAACTTTTCATCACCCTCATAAAAGTCAATCATTTGTGGACTCTACTAAAAGTAGTCTTAGCACATTAGTTATGTACTGTCTGTCGCTTTGGATAAAAGCATCTGCTAAATGGCAACTTTATTGCGTCTGTGTTAAGACTACTTTTAGTTGTAGAAACAGACAATAACATATCGCATATTGTATCTATAAGATTCCCAACTAATTCTATGAACTCTATGTTGTATTATATTCAGCCTATAAAATCCACTTTATTGTATTATATTTCCACCCAATAAGATCTCTGAGCTGTCATGTGGGTGGGCATGTCGTGGTCTGTGATTGGTGCTGGAATCACTTGCTCCTGCTTCCTGTGCTGCGTTATATTCCTTTGACCTTATTTGGGCATGTTGGTGCTGGAACATCATGGGAGTTTTGTCTCAGTATTCAGTATCCGTTGCATTTGACCACCAGTGAGAATGAATGACCCACTAACATTCACCACCGATCCATCAATGGCTAAATCCGCCATCCTGCCATCTTATCCTCCCTGCATGTATCTTGTTGTTCAACCCCCCCAACAACAACAAACAAACAAACAAACAATAACAAACTACTAATTGGAAGTCGTGTTGAAAGAGGAACAGCTAGATTCACTGATAAGCCTTTTGGATAGATGACAAGCAAACATTTCAGTAAAGTCAGTTATTTATCCCTTTAATTCAATTTTTTTCTATATTATATATTTTCTGTCTTGGCCTGAGGAAATTGCTCTCTAAATTGTTTTCTTCTCAGTGACGTATCGGAAGAAAGATAAAGTCGGCCAGAGCTCTCTCTCTCTCTTCCTTTCTCTCTTTATCAATCCCCCTCTTTCTCTTCAATTCTCTCTTTATCAATCTCCCTCATACACGTTCTCTTACTCCTCCAATCCTATCTCCCCTTCTTCGTTTATGGGTTGTTCCACGAAATAGGTGCATTTTGCGCTCCTTTGATATTTTAAGTAGAAATTGTGAACCGATACTGTTATATTAAATGTTATGTTAAATGAAGTGCCCTTTAGTATAGACCACATGGATAATTAAATACATCTGATTTTTAAGATGAACAAAGGCTTGCTAAAAAAGAAAATGGTGACACTTGCATTCAATTGCCACTCCCTGTTCCACACATCAAACTTCCATTCCCTGTGTCACAAAGGGATTCATGGCATATTTCAGACTTTATTTGGCACTTAAATGACATTAGATTAGAGGGTTTAATTGTCACATGTACAGTGTTGCAGATGTAATTACAGGGTACAGTTAGATTCTTGAGCGCCGAGCTCCAAAAATGTAGGACGAAGGTTGCTGACTAGTGGTGGCTATTCAGCAGCCTGATGGTCAGGGGGTAGAAGCTATTGGCTAGTCTTACAGTTTTTGCCATGATGCTCCTGCACTGTCTTAGTGATGGAAACGGGGAGAAGAGGCCACGGCTCGGGTTGCTGCGGTCCTTGATGATCTTTCTGCGACTGGTGTTGTAGGTGTCCTGGAGGGCACGCAGTGTGCAGCCAATGGCGTGTTTGGCTGAGCGTACCACCCTCTGTAGTGCCTTGTGGTCCTCTGCGGTGGAGTTGCCATACTCCAGACAGTATGCTTTCGATGGTGCTCCTGTAGAACACTGCGAGGGCCCTTGGGGACAGGCTACATTTCTTCAGCATCCTGAGGTTGAAGAGTCAGTGTTGTTCTCGACCACTATGTCGTTGTGGTGTAGGCACTTACTGTAGCAATGTTTATTATTTAACCTCTTGAGATGGGAAAACTCACTTTTTATGAATGTGAACGTGCTATTTATTTGGTGAAATGTTTTTTATTTATACCAAGTTACA
Organism: Oncorhynchus masou masou; assembly: GCF_036934945.1. Classification (NCBI taxonomy): domain Eukaryota; kingdom Metazoa; phylum Chordata; class Actinopteri; order Salmoniformes; family Salmonidae; genus Oncorhynchus; species Oncorhynchus masou. Next base: position 38,860,965 of record NC_088238.1, read on the forward strand.
CTACTCAAAAGGGACCGAATTGGTGGAACAACCTTAATGCAATCCCACCATCTCATCCCCTACTTCTCACTCTCACTTTGAGTCTTTCTATCGTTCTCTTTTCCTCAGTCTTTTTATCTTCATTTCATTTTGTCACCATTTCCTATCGCTCTCTTTTTGTTTAATGTGTTCTCCTTCTATCTCTCGTTCCCTCTTTTCCTATTTCTCCCTCTCCTTTTCCCTTCTCTCTCCCTGGCCCTCTCTCTTTCTGGCTCTCTTTCTTGCCACCTCTCCCTCTCCTCTATCTCTCCACCTCTCTTTTTCCTTCTCCATCTTCTCCCTCTCTCTCAATCTTCCAACCCTCACCCCCCCCTTCCCCCACCCCCCTTTGCTCTCAACCTTCCAACTTCCAAATTCCTCCCGCACCCTTCAACCTCCAACCTCCTCATCCTCCCGTCTGATTGGCTAATAATGACTGACTCACATGTGTTGTCCTCTGGATCACCAGGGCGACGCAGGTCAGCCCGGACCCCGAGGCGTGCCCGGCGACGAGCCGCTAGTAGGCGCACCTATTACCACTATCTACAAAGGAGATAAGGTAACACAGACAGGAGCAGTGGTCCCCGCCTGCCGGAGGGGTGAGAAAGAGGGAGGAGAGACGGGGGGAGGAGGGGGGAGGAAGACACTGAGGCAGGGGGAAGAGAGGGAACGAAAGGCTGGTCTAAGACACAGAATCACAAAAGCATCTTGATTATATATTATGGAAAGTAGTATTACAGAATACCATGGAGGGTTGAAGTTGACGTGTCTCTACTCTTTTATGACAGTCAACCTGAAGTTGACAGATAATCCGATGTTGACTTGCCTCCATCTTGCCAAACTAATGTAATTCTGCTTCTGGTGTAGCACTACAAAGCACAGGGGTTGGGAAGCTCTCCAAAGCAAGTATGATGCAAATAATCAGCAACTGTACTGTTAGCTGTGGATGATATAAGTAATGATAGTGTGGGATGTAAAAACGTATCGCAGTAGGGGAAGGGATAGTATACTGTGTGACTGACTGGCCCTTCATACCCACCCCCCCCTGCCGCCAAACTCTACCTTGCCCGAAACCCCCCAACCCCCTACACTACCACCCCTCCTAGGGTCACACACACACACACAGTCCGTCCCTCCAACTACCCCTACCCCCTCTCCTCTCTAGACCAACCCTCCAACCTATCCCTCCAAATCTACCTGAAAACAACTGCTGTTGCCGCCACCCAAACAATCCCCTCCCTCCTCCCCTCCAACCCTCCTCTCCCTCAACCCCCATCGTGTTGCCATGTAAAAACTCTCTCTTCCTTGGTTACCGTTACCCAGGGCGATGTGGGCCCGCAGGGAGACCCAGGCAGGCCCTTGGTCAATGGAGTGGTGGAGTTTGTGGGCTTTCCTAAAGGAGACAAAGGACCTCAGGTTTGTGATGAGAGAAACACAAGTTCAAGAGCTCCAAGGCTCCAGAGAGGAGGCCTGGGTAGCCGACCCACTCTCCCCCTGCCGGGTTGCTCCATCCTGGCATGGAGCCGAGCCGTGGTGGGGGGGTGGGTGGTGGAAAGTGGTGGTGATACTATGCCCCACCTATAGCTGGCTCGCTGGCTGGCTCCTGGAGTGTCATACAGTCCCCCGCGCCCCCCAACCATCCCCTCTCCCGGCCTACACCCCCCCCCCCTTCCCTTCCCTCCCCCAGTGTCCGTGTCCCATTCCATTATCCCATTATACAACCGCACCCCATCACAATGTCATACTGCAGTTATTATTGAGTTGTTTGTTTTCTTACTGTGTGTTTTTATATCAGTTGTTGCACACAGAACACAAAGTAAATGACAGGATTAGTGTAATATTGAAAGACAATGAAAATCTGCAGATATCAGCCAGTACTGTAAAGTGAAGAATATCTACTGTTTGCGTCATGCACATGTTTACAGAGAGACTTTACTAATGTTACTGTACTCTGTCAATCGGATGCTTTAGTATCACTTCAAGTGGACATAAGACATAAGCATTAGCAGTGAAAGGTTTTCATCCGTCATTGCTGTTATGTAACCTGTTTTTGCCTCCTCGTTGCTTTATGTTGTTTATTTTTTTTCTTCCTGAATGATGGCGTCTGGACTTTCCTCCAGTGAGGACAACTGTGGGGTTGCCATTTTGTTTCTGTAACGTTTCCTTTTGCTTTTCTCTTCCCTTCTCTCTCCATCTCTCTCTTTCTCTCTTTCTCTTTCTTTCTTTATTTCTCTCTCTCTCTCTCACTTTCTCTCTCACTTTCTCTCTCGCTTTCTCTCTCACTTTCTCTCTCTCTCTCTCTCTCTCTCTCTCTCTCTCTCTCTCTCGCTCTCTCTCTCTCAGGGGGAAGGGGGTTACAAAGGAGTGCGTGGACCAACTGGTAGACCCGGCCCACCTGTAAGTGTGTCTGTCTTGTCTGTTGGGGACAATAAAGATTTATTTAATTGAATAGCTATTTGCAGTAGAGCATAAAGAATGCTATTTCAACTAAAATGGAGAATGTACTGTCACTGTTAATGCTTCAAACAGTATGTGTGTCCCAAATGGCACCCTATTCCCTAATAGTGCACTACCTTTGACCAGAGCCTTAAAGGGGCAAGCTGCCATTGTTACAGCAATTTTTGGACTGCAAAATTCATGATAAACTCAGCAGAAAAAGAAACGTCCCTTTTACAGGACCCTGTCTTTACAAGGTAATTTTTTAAAATCCAAATAACTTCACAGATCTTCATTGTAAAGGGTTTAAACACAGTTTCCTATGCTTGTTCAATGAACCATAACCAATTAATGAACATGCACCTGTGGAACGGTCGTTAAGACACAAACAGCTTACAGACAGACGGTAGGCAATTAAGGTCACAGTTATGAAAACGTAGGACACTAAAGAGGCCTTTCTACTGACTCTGAAAAACACCAATATAAAGATGCCCCTGGTCCCTGCTCATCTGTGTGAATGTGCCTTGGGCATGCTGCAAGGAGGCAGGAGGACTGCAGATGTGGCCAGGGCAATAAATTGCAATGTCCGTACTGCGAGACGCCTAAGACAGCGCTTACAGGGAGACAAGACGGACAGCTGATCGTCCTCGCAGTGGCAGACCACGTGTAACAACACCTGCACAGGATTGGTATATCCGAACATCATACCTGCGGGACAGCTACAGGATGGCAACAACAACTGCCCGAGTTACACCAGGAACGCACAATCCCTCCATCAGTGCTCAGACTGTACGCAATAGGCTGAGAGAGGCTGGACTGAGGGCTTGTAGGCCTGTTGTAAGGCAGGTCTTCACCAGACATCACCGGCAACAACGTTGCCAATGGGCACAAACCCACCGTCGCTGGACCAGACAGGACTGGCAAAAAAGTGCTCTTCACTGACGAGTCGCGGTTTTGTCTCACCGGGGTGATGGTCGGATTCACGCTTATCGTCAAAGAAATGAGCGTTACACCGAGGCCTGTACTCTGGAGTGGGATCGATTTGGAGGTGGAGGGTCCGTCATGGTCTGGGGCGGTGTGTCACAGCATCATTGGACTGAGCTGGTTTTTATTGCAGGCAATCTCATCGCTGTGCGTTACAGGGAAGACATCCTCCTCCCTCATGTGGTACGCTTCCTGCAGGCTCATCCTGACATGACCCTCCAGCATGACAATGCCACCAGCCATACTGCTCATTCTGTGCATGATTTCCTGCAAGACAGGAATGTCAGTGTTCTGCCATGACCAGCGAAGAGCCCGGATCTCAATCCCATTGAGCAAGTCTGGGACCTGTTGGATCAGAGGGTGAGGGCTAGGGCCATTCCCCCCCAGAAATGTCCGGGAACTTACAGGTGCCTTGGTGGAAGAGTGGGGTAACATCTCACAGCAAGAACTGGTAAATTTGGTGCAGTCCACGAGGAGATGCACTGCAGTACTTAACACAGCTGTTGGCCACACCAGATACTGACTGTTACTTTTGATTTTGACCCCCCCTCCCCTTTGTTCAGGGACACGTTATACCATTTCTGTGATTCACATGTCTGTGGAACTTGTTCAGTTCATGTCTCAGGTGTTGAATCTTGTTATGTTCATACAAATATTTACACATGTTAAGTTTGCTGAAAATAAACGCAGTTGACAGTGAGAGGACGTTTCTTTTTTTGCTGAGTTTATATACCCATTGATTCTTGAAGAATATAACTTATAAATGCTACATGAACTTAGATAAATTGTCTTAACCCATCAAAACTCCAAATATAAGCTTGTTTTACTCCTTTGTTTGTAAACAATGCAATTGTAAACAACCTGTAGAGCCTCAAAACACGGTTAAAACTATAATTTTGATATCATGGATGGCCAGTATTTGAATCTATAGCTCTGTCTATGATTGTCACATTTCTCCAGCCCCATCCCTCAGCTATTTACCAAATCAGTGGTGGGATGACTGCTTTGTTATCGTTTGAACTGCAGACTGCCCCTATAAAGTAGTGGACTACATAGGGAATAGTCTGTCATTTAGCAAGCAGTAAGTATGTTGTAAATGTTTGACCCATACGTCTATTGCCAGGGTCCTTTCGGCTTTCCTGGCGAGGTGGGAGAGAGTGGAATTTTGGGGTATCCAGGGGGACGGGTAAGCTCCTCCCCTCCTCCTATGTCTGATAATCTCCCAATTGTCACTCCGTCCTCCCAAAGTGTGCACTTGTTCACTTCCCTTCACTGATTTGAAAGGAATGACTGGTATAATAAATATGGTGGAAACCCATACTGGTCCGTACCCCTACCAATAGGATGTTTTTAAACTTGTAGGAAGTAGTGAACAAAATAGGTATTATTGGTATACACCCATTGTGTTGTGATGATTGGGATTCTTAACTCTGATTCGAAACTGTTCTGCGGCGGCCTTCTTGTTTCTCTCTTGGCAGGGTCCTCCTGGTTTTAACGGGCCTCCCGGATCTCCAGGAAGACAGGTAACACACACACACACGCACACACACCTGTTTGGCTCTATCGCGCACAGCCAGAGGCAAAACGAGAGACAAGAGAGAGAGAGGCACACAACACACACTTAAATCAAATAATACATTGATTTATAAACAGATTAATGAACCAATGAATCTCTTTCCCACAAAGGGATTCACAGGAAGTCCAGGGTTCCCCGGACAACCAGGCTACAGAGGACCTAAGGTAATCCGTTTTTCTGAAATGAATAAATTACTGTGTATTTCATACAAATGGAATATCATGCAATATTGGCCGTATTTTCACAATTCTGATCTTTTGCCCAATTTTCGGTGGAAGAGCAGATCTGATTGGTCAAAAGACCAATAATTTGTGGATAAAGATCAGATTTGTGTCATCTTGTTCTGAGAGTTTGAGTTGCAAGGCTCCAGTCTTCCAGTAGGGGGTGAAGAAGTAAATACATATTCTTTTCTTCTGTTTGTTTTTAGGGTGACCAGGGAGAACAGGGGCCTCCCGGACCCCCGATCTACACTGACGCACAAGGGATGTCTGTTCAAGGTAACACACACACGCAAACATGTTATGTATCATGAAAAAGCCTGATACCCACAATCCCCTCTGTTGACCACCTGTCCTCTGACTGGTTGCAGGAGCACCAGGTGACAACGGCGTCGACGGCCTCCCTGGCCAACCAGGGGACGCGGGTGCTCCAGGGTTTCCAGGACAACCAGGACGACCAGGCGACTCCTTCGGCGATGGTAACACTGAGACACGCATACACATGCATGCAGGCACGCATCCTATCCTTTCCCCTCCTCTCTCCCTCTCATTTCCTCGTCTCTCCTCTCTCAACCCTCTCCCAGGTCGCGGAAGCAGCCCAGGGTTCCCTGGTACACCGGGGCCTAAGGGAGAGAGGGGTAACCCAGGCAGACAGAGCTATGGTCCTGAGGGCCAACCAGGAGGACAAGGCTTACCAGGAACCCCTGGACCACCCGGACCACCAGGCAGATCTGGTATGTTACGCATCGGCATAATCATATCCGTCATGTTTCATGCGGGACGGATGAGGGATGTAGCTTTATAGCGATAATAACAGTTTGAGGTACTGAGTGACTGTTAGCTTCCAGTTTTTTTGTCCAACTTTTTATTAATTTCAATCAAAGTGTTATTGGCGAAAGAGAGAGAAAAAGTACATTTGTTTCAAGTGAGAAAGATGAGAGAGACAAAGAGAGAGGAAAGACAAGGAGTGAGAGAATGAGAGAAGAGAGTTTTAGTTAAAGACAGATTGAGTTGGCCTCCCGAGTGGTGCAGCGGTCTAAGGCACAGTGCTAGCTGTGTCACTACAGATCCTGGTTCGAAACCAGGCTGTGTCGCAACCAGCTGCGACTGGGAGACGCATGAGGCGACGCACGAAATGGCCCAGCATCATCCAGGTTAGGGAGGGTTTGACGCATACACACTGACACGGTCGCCAGGTGTACGTGTTTCCTCCGACACATTGGTGCGGCTGGCTTCCCGGGTTAAGCGGGCATTGTGTCAAGAAGCAGTGCGGCTTGGCGGGCCGTGTTTCGGAGGACGCACGGCTCTCGACCTTCGCCACTCCCGAGTCCGTACGGGAGTCGCAGCGACGGGACAAGACTGTAACTACCAATTGGGGAGAAAAAGGGGTAAAAAATACTAAAAATAAAACATCTGAGATAAAGACAGATTGAGTTAAAGACAGATTGAGTTAAAGACAGATTGAGTTAAAGACAGATTGAGTTAAGGACAGAGGAATAAATTAAGAAACAAAGGTACAAAGGGAGGGATGTAACTGACTGTGTGTCCTGTGCCGTCCTCCTGGAGATGAAGACTCGTCCAGCGGCCCCTGTCTGGTCGTCACTATGGGGCCCAAGGGCCAAACACTGGAAGTTAGCATACCAGAAGGTAGTCCCTGCCACCCGAGTGGGGATATTGCTGTTACCATGGCAATATTCAGACCACCGAAACAAAAATAATACCTCAACTATATCAAGTTTCCAAACCTGAGCCATAGGTATACAACTACATGTATACGCATGGTTCTGATCTAAACTAACCGTCAGGACCAGTGGAGGCTGTTGAGGGGAGGACGGCTCATAATAACACTGGAACGGAGCGAATGGAATGATATCATACACATGGAAACTGTGTGTTTGATGCATTTGATACCATTCCCCTCATTCCACTCCAGCTATGACCACGAGCCCGTTCTCCCCAATGAAGATGTGTCTAACCACCTGTGGTCAGAACACTCTTTACTAGCACATGCCAGTGTAGCTGGGAAGAGTGGTTGCTCAAATCCAAGATGCTTTCTCACATCTGGCCACTAGGTGTCTCCCTACCCACCCGTATGGCAGGACCATAGATAAACAGTACACCGATACAGTCTCCACATCTATGGCTCTGGCATATGGGAGAGAGAAAATATTAGAGATTTTCCGATGATGTCTTTGCCACAAATGAGGATGAACAACAATGGGTAAATGTGTCGTACTTTCCTGCTATGTTTCCCTGCTCGCTAAAAACATTCTAACAAAGGAAGATGTGATGCACAGAGACAAAACAAGTTTGTTTTGTCCAAAGACTGACCAACCCTTCCTATTCCATATGAGCTAACTAACAGACCAAAGTAACAGAGTTTTTAAGTTAGAGGTCAAGAGTGTTTGTATTTGTGTGTGTGTGTGTGTGTGTGTGTGTGTGTGTGTGTGTGTGTGTGCGCGCGAGCGAAATACCACAGTGGTGTAAGTGTTCTTTGTACCAATACTTCTACTACTCTGTACAACTAGTCGAATCATCTATGTATGTGTGTGTGTGTGCGCAGTAGCCAACATCCAAACCGACTTGTTCGACAATCTACCAGGAACGCCAGGACGACCAGGAGCCCAGGGACCACCTGGAGCCAGTGGATATAAGGGACCCAAAGGTAGGATACACATGCACGCACAGACACACACACACATACACATTACGCACAACAAAAACAAAATTGATGTAAAAAATGATTTTAAAAATCTGCTGGGACTGATTTGCTGGATCCCTCTCTACTGTAGCTTTCTGCCCCCCCCCCCCCCCCCCCCGTTGTAGAATCTTTGACTATCCCTAATATCTGGAAGGCTGCGCATGTCCTCCTCCTTCACATAGGTGGGGATCCTTCGATAACCTAGACCTAGATAACTACCTGCCAATTTGTAGCCTATCTTGCCTTGCAAAAATATTAGAATCACTGGAAAACTCTCAGCTAAGATCTTTAAAAAAAAAATGTTTTACTTCAAATGATATTCTTAATGTGCACCAGTCTGGTTTTAGACCTGAACACAGCACTGTTTCAGCAGCTACGCTTGTCTTAAATAACAAGTTAAATTGCTTATGTCATAGGAATCACTGCTCTGCCATATTGCTCGACCAATCAAAGGCCTTTGATTCTGTGTGCTTTCTGATGGTGTCAAGTCAAATGACCTCGACACTACTAAAGGTGACCCGCAGGTCGATTTTGCGACCTGTCCTCTTTACTAGTTACATAAATAATATTGGTCTATCTGGAGAAACCTGTAACATTCATCTGTATGCAGATTAAGCTGTTATGTACACTATTGTCCCAACTGCTGACCAGGCTACGTTAGAGCTGCAATCTGATTTTGTTGCCTTGCAGAAAGCCCATATTGATTTAAAATTGGTACTTAATGTGGGAACAACTAAAATGTATGATGTTTTCGAAATATTTCAGATAGGTTTCACGTGTATGCATTGGATGGCATTTGTGGGCTTTCGGATTTACAAAAATGTTACGTTTAAAAAAGAATACCAATGAGCTAGTTAAGAAGCTGTGATTTTTTTTAAAGTAAGCTTCTTTTAATTGAAGTAGGTCATACCTCGAAAGGAATTACACCAATATGTCTAAATTCTATGGATCACGTCATCTCATTCATTATACACCGAAGATATTTTACTTCGTCGAGAGAGTGTATCTTAAATCCCTCTCAAAAGCTCTGTCGATCATAGACAAATTCAGCTCTGTCTTAAGTTATTAATACAACTGACCAAATCTGCCCTACTGGTTCTCAAGACCCCGGTGAGAGACTCCATCTCTACTAATGCAATCCCGATATAGTCTAATATCCCAGTTGCTTTAACTGGCCAAATATCTATTGTCAAAATGACTATATTGCCACGGTTGAATTTCTGTACTTCAATGCTTCCCTTGTCTCCAACGTCTGGCTATTGGGATCGGATCCATAGTGCTGTTTTCAAAATGTGCATGGCAAGGTGAAATAAACACGCTTGCAAAGAGGGAAAGATGAAGGACTATCTGTACCAAACTTAAATTTTTTTATTTCCAGGCACTAGCATTTTGTCACATCCTAAATTGGTTTAGAGATCGTTCTTCTGCCCCCCGCCCGAGTATAGAGAGAAAGATGGTGTCTCCTATTGCTCATGAAGAGTTGGTCTTCACTGAAATTTCCCTTAAACAATGTCAACTATGTTTTTAACCTATTATTTCTCCCACAATTTTTATTTGGCAGAAAATCTCATGACAATGTAACTGGGAATGAAAATGGCACGCCCATACTCCAACATTTCACAATAACGCCTTGTGATCCGGAGGGTGGCCTTTTGCACCCCCCCCCCCTCCCCCTCCCCCTCCCCCTCCCCAATGGTCAAAATGTGGAATCCACACCCTTGCAGATATCATAGACAGTAATGGTTTGAGAACCTTCCAAGATTTGAAAGATGCCTACACATTACCAGGCAAATTCGTTAAGCTGGCCTATGGACTCCCTTGGGGAAACCAACTACCGAACCATTCAATGATGGGATTTATAAATGAATTGTCTGGGCTCCCGAAAGGACTGATCTCTGTTTTGTTATTTAACTAGGCAAGATAAGAACAAATACACATTCTTATTTTCAATAACGGCCTAGGAATTGTGGGTTAACTGCCTCGTTCAGGGGCAAAACGACAGATTTTACCTTTTCAGCTCAGGGATTCGATCTAGCAACCTTTCAGTTACTGGCCCAAAGCTCTAACCACTATATAGCTCAATATAAAATACAACCTTTTGGAAAGCTCATATTCTGAGCTAGCCATTTAAAAAGTATGGTCCACAGGTCTAATTGGATCTGAACAAACCTTAAACTGGAACAGGATATGGGAAAATGTGACCTTGGCATCCCGTAATTCGAACCATTTAACTTATACATTTTAAAGTTTGATCACAGACTGCATTTGACACCAAGGAAACCTTTTACAATGGGATTGATCCCAACTGTCCCCTAAATAAGCGAGACATAGTCCTCCATATTCCTCCACTGCCCTGCAGTTAAATGCTTCTGAGGTGAAGTTACAAAATGAATATTAAAGTGCAAAAAACTTCTAATGCATTGCATCTGTTATGTGACTTAACGAGGACACACTGCCTTGAACCTCTCAATTAGTCACAGACGATTACTGCCAGCTGTAACAAAGAGGCAGGGAGTTTAGGAAGCAGGTGCAGTCCGGTGAGTTTAATACGAACAAGCATAGAGTGAACACCTGCACAAAAGTAGCATCTGCACATGAACACCGGTACCATACTGCCTGATGGGGGATAACAACACAGTGCTTGATAGAGGGGGAGTAATCAGGGAAGTGATGAAGTCCAGGTGTGCCTAATGATGGGTAACCAGGACCGGCGGTCAGTGGGCCGTCGACAGCGAACGCGCCAATGGGGGAGGGGGGGTAGACGCAAAAAAGTTGTTGTCTCTAAGATGGCAATCACCTCACTCTCTCTCAATTCGCCAGTAAGTACAGATAGTATTATAAGTTATAACGTTAGAATTATAGACAGCGAGAATTAATGGTGCTGGTGGAACAATTGAGGCCTGGACAAATATACTTGACTCTGTGAAGAATAATCTCGGCTAAAGCCCAACACATACAAATAAACCATCCATAAAGCCCAACACATACAATATACACACTATGTGTACAAGGCATTAGGAACACCTTCCTAATGTTGAGTTGCACCCCCTTTTGCCCTCAATTCATCGACTCTACAAGGTGTTGAAAGTGATCCACAGGGATGCTGGCCCATGTTGCTTCCCACAGTTGTGTCAAGTTGGCTGGATGTCCTTTGGGTGGTGGACCATTCTTGATACACACAGGAAACTGTTGAGCGCGAAAAACCCAACAGCAGTGCAGTTCTTGAGACACTAAAACCGGTGTGCATGGCACCTACTACCATACTCAGTTCAAAGGCAATTAAAACTTTTGTCTTGCCCAGTCACCCTCCGAATGGCACACATCCGTGTCTCAATTGTCTCAAGGCTTAAAGATGCTTCTTTAACCTATCTCCTCCCCTTCGTCTACACTGATTTTGTACACTCAGTGCACAAAGCATTAGGAACACCTGCTCTTTCCGTGACATAGACTGACCAGGTGAATACGGGTGAAAGCTATGATCCCTTATTGATGTCACTTGTTAAATCCAATTCAATCAGTGTATATTGTTGTCAACATGGGCCAGCATCCCTGTGGAGCTCTTTTGACACCTGAGGAATTGAGGCTGTGCCCTGAGGAATTGAGGCTGTGCCCTGAGGAATTGAGGCTGTGCCCTGAGGAATTGAGGCTGTGCCCTGAGGAATTGAGGCTGTGCCCTGAGGAATTGAGGCTGTGCCCTGAGGAATTGAGGCTGTGCCCTGAGGAATTGAGGCTGTGCCCTGAGGAATTGAGGCTGTGCCCTGAGGAATTGAGGCTGTGCTGAGGGCGAAAGGAGGTGCAACTCAACATTAGGAACATGTGTGTATATATACCTATATTTATATATTCAGGCCCACTTGAAAGGGGGTAGTGTGGGGAGTGTTTTCTCTGTTCGCTGGGGGGGTGCGTGACGCGTGGGAAGGGGTGTGAAACATGGTTTCCGTGAGTGGGGTGTGGGGGTTTGGATGGAGACATGTTGGCTGGGTGAGGTTGAGAGAATGGGATGGGAGGTTGGGTGTGGAGGCCTAGTTTTCTCTTCCTGTTTATACTGAATGTATTATTTATATTAAACTCTATGTATTTCTTGAAAGAAATATATAGATATATATTGAATGGCAGACTACAGGTACTAGTTCTATAAACTTAGAATTTGAAATGGATAATGTACCCCTCTGCCCACCCCAAAAAATATCACAACATTTTTGGGGGGGTAAAAATAATGATCAATCAAATAAATAGATCATGCCTCTCCCTAAACCGCAGGAAGCAAGTTGTACAGGCAAAACCTGCCAGGTTTTGATTATGATGACACCATTTACTAGAATGTAGCAGCGACTTTTCTAAAACCCTAAGATACACTGTACGCACTTCACTTTATCGCAGGTGACAGGTTTAATGTTCATCACTGCCTCCTTTATTAGAAGGTTGGCTGAACCATTCTTAATTCCTGTATATCACTTCACTTCTCCCTTTTTGTCTACTAAGCTCTCCTACATTAACTTCCAACATATCTCAATTCTCTGTTAAAGTAACAACAACAAAATATGCGGCACCAAATCCGCTCACAGGGTTGGATAAATCTTGAGGTCCCTTGTGACTCTGCATGTTTTGAAATCATTTACAAACGTCATTAAATCTGGAATCCCTGGTGCCAATAGGGTAGTTGATGAGGGCTGAATGAGGGCTGAATTCACTGAGGCTTGCAGGTGTTTTGGATGATTGTGGTGGTTTATTTGTGTTGTTGAGATGCAGTGTGTATCTGAGGTAATCCTGTAGTTTATTTGTGCTGTTGAGATGTAGTGTGTATCTGAGGTAACCCTGTAGTTTATTTGTGTTGTTGAGATGTAGTGTGTATCTGAGGTAATCCTGTAGTTTATTTGTGTTGTTGAGATGTAGTGTGTATCTGAGGTAATCCTGTAGTTTATTTGTGTTGTTGAGATGTAGTGTGTATCTGAGGTAAACCTGTAGTTTATTTGTGCTGTTGAGATGTAGTGTGTATCTGAGATACTCCTGTAGTTTATTTGTGTTGTTGAGATGTAGTGTGTATCTGAGGTAATCCTGTAGTTTATTTGTGCTGTTGAGATGTAGTGTGTATTTGAGGTAAACCTGTAGTTTATTTGTGCTGTTGAGATGTAGTGTGTATTTGAGGTAATCCTGTAGTTTATTTGTGTTGTTGAGATGTAGTGTGTATCTAAGGTAAACCTGTAGTTTATTTGTGCTGTTGAGATGTAGTGTGTATTTGAGGTAATCCTGTAGTTTATTTGTGTTGTTGAGATGTAGTGTGTATCTGAGGTAATCCTGTAGTTTATTTGGTGCTTGCCTACGGAGCTGTGAGGGGAACGGCACCGCAGTACCTCCAGGCTCTGATCAGGCCCTACACCCAAACAAGGGCACTGCGTATCCACCTCTGTGCTCGTCCCTACCACTGAGGAAGTACAGTGAGCCCAGTCAAAACTCCTGTCTGGCCCCCCAATGGTTTATTTGTGAAACCCCACCTTTCAAGGAATACCTAGGATAGGATGATTTAGATGCACTATTGTAAAGTGGCTGTTCCACTGATGTCAGAAGGTGAATTCACCAATTTGTAAGTCGCTCTGGATAAGAGCGTCTGTAAATGACTTAAATGTAAATGTAAATGTATTTGTGTTGTTGAGATGTAGTGTGTATTTGAGGTAATCATGTAGTTTATTTGTGTTGTTGAGATGTAGTGTGTATTTGAGGTAATCCCGTAGTTTATTTGTGTTGTTGAGATGTAGTGTGTATTTGAGGTAATCATGTAGTTTATTTGTGTTGTTGAGATGTAGTGTGTATTTGAGGTAATCATGTAGTTTATTTGTGTTGTTGAGATGTAGTGTGCATCTGAGGTAATCCTGTAGTTTATTTGTGTTGTTGAGATGTAGTGTGCATCTGAGGTAAACCTGTAGTTTATTTGTGCTGTTGAGATGTAGTGTGTATTTGAGGTAATCCTGTAGTTTATTTGTGTTGTTGAGATGTAGTGTGTATCTAAGGTAAACCTGTAGTTTATTTGTGCTGTTGAGATGTAGTGTGTATTTGAGGTAATCCTGTAGTTTATTTGTGTTGTTGAGATGTAGTGTGTATCTGAGGTAATCCTGTAGTTTATTTGGTGCTTGCCTGGAGCTGTGAGGGGAACGGCACCGCAGTACCTCCAGGCTATCAGGCCCTACACCCAAACAAGGGCACTGCGTTCATCCACCTCTGGCCTGCTCGCCTCCCTACCACTGAGGAAGTACAGTTCCCGCTCAGCCCAGTCAAAACTGTTCGCTGCTCTGGCCCCCAATGGTGGAACAAACTCCCTCACGACGCCAGGACAGCGGAGTCAATCACCACCTTCCGGAGACACCTGAAACCCCACCTTTCAAGGAATACCTAGGATAGGATAAAGCAATCCTTCTCACCCCCCTTAAATGATTTAGATGCACTATTGTAAAGTGGCTGTTCCACTGATGTCAGAAGGTGAATTCACTTTGTAAGTCGCTTGGATAAGAGCGTTGCTAAATGACTTAAATGTAAATGTAAATGTATTTGTGTTGTTGAGATGTAGTGTGTATTTGAGGTAATCATGTAGTTTATTTGTGTTGTTGAGATGTAGTGTGTATTTGAGGTAATCCCGTAGTTTATTTGTGTTGTTGAGATGTAGTGTGTATTTGAGGTAATCATGTAGTTTATTTGTGTTGTTGAGATGTAGTGTGCATCTGAGGTAATCCTGTAGTTTATTTGTGTTGTTGAGATGTAGTGTGCATCTGAGGTAATCCTGTAGTTTATTTGTGTTGTTGAGATGTAGTGTGCATCTGAGGTAATCATGTAGTTTATTTGTGTTGTTGAGATGTAGTGTGCATCTGAGGTAATCCTGTAGTTTATTTGTGCTGTTGAGATGTAGTATGTATCTGAGGTAATCCTGTAGTTTATTTGTGTTGTTGAGATGTAGTGTGTATTTGAGGTAATCCTGTAGTTTATTTGTGTTGTTGAGATGTAGTGTGTATCTGAGGTAATCCTGTAGTTTATTTGTGTTGTTGAGATGTAGTGTGTATCTGAGGTAATCCTGTAGTTTATTTGTGTTGTTGAGATGTAGTGTGTATCTGAGGTAATCCTGTAGTTTATTTGTGTTGTTGAGATGTATTGTGTATCTGAGGTATTCATGTATTTTATTTGTGCTGCTTTATTGATGAATTGAATTATCATGTTGTGGGTTGTTTGTTTTCAGGGCTCCGTGAATGAGACACTGGTCTCAATTGGGCTCCCCTGAATAATTCAAAGTTCAATCAAATTAAATAAAAAAACACATCGTACATCTGTACATTCATTTAACACTATAACTCTCGTACCCAGTTCTTTCCCAACACCTCTCAAGTGTGTTGGGTTATTATACAGCGGCAAATCAAATTGCCCAATTTTGGGACAGTAAAGCTTTAATGTATCTTAATCTGTTTCCTTACCTTACTTCCATCTTCCTCTGTGGTCCAGGGGAGCTGGGTGACTGCAACTGCTTGGGAGAAGGCACCTCGGGTGGGGTGGGGCCACCGGGTGCTCCTGGGTCTGATGGAAGACCTGGGGGGTTCGGACGTAAAGGCGAGAGCGGAGACCCTGGCATACCCGGTTTCGGAGGACAACCAGGAACACCTGTAAGTGATCAGAATTTGACTGTTTGAAGCTTACTTGTGTTTTGGGGCATTTTCTCCAAATTTGTAAAAGTATAATGCTGCTAAAACGTACGTTTACTCTAAAAATGAAGCCGTTTATGTCTACTCACTCTTTGTTTCAATGTACAAATATCAAATATTAAAAGTGTACATGCATTACTAGGTCTGCGTCACAAATCTGAGGTATGACGACAAACTACAGAATGTGATGGTAACACCTCTTCTTCTCCCCGCAGGGTCGTGCGGGTGAGAGGGGTTTCTTTGGGCGTAAAGGAGAGAAGGGGGCCTCCTTCTACCCGTCGTTCAGCCGGGGGATCAAGGGTGAACTGGGGGCCCTGGGTCCTCAGGGCCCCCCTGGAGACATGGGCCGACCCGGGAGAGATGGACTGCCTGGGTTCCCTGGACAGCCTGGGCCTCCTGTGAGTCACATGTACACACACATGTACACACACTAATAGATACACACACAGATACACGCGCGCACGTTCTGTACCCAGGCACACACATTTACACACCTCTATGGATACACACCCACACAACGCCATGTCCTGTGTATTGTAATAGAACTTTTCCTCTCCACTCCCCAGGCTGATGTCGATGGCTACGGAACCGTCGGAGAGAGAGGTTTCCCAGGGTTCTCGGGGGCCAAAGGTCGCGCGGGTGGACCAGGAGAGAATGGGATTGGCTACCAGGGTACCGTCGGTACCCGCGGGTTGCCAGGCGACCCGGGCTTCACCGGGTTACCAGGGCAACCTGGTTTACCTGGCCCGCCAGGTATGTGCCACCCAACAAGGAGGCCGTGGAGAGAGAGAGAGAGAGTAATGTGAAAGTGTGTATATAAAGTGTGTATCCTATCCTCTCCACAGGAAGACTACACGTAGAACAAGCAAACTGTCTAAAAGAACAACCTTGAGAATCCCACTTGCTTCCCATTGTGCGAACAACACAAAGTATTTCAGTAACTAAGGCTGCGTTTAGACCTGGAGCCCAATTCTGATCTTAACTAATCAGATGGGGCGGCAGGGTAGCCTAGTGGTTAGGGCGTTGGACTAGTAACCGAAAGGTTGCAAGTTCAAATCCCAGAGCTGACAAGGTACAAATCTGTTGTTCTGCCCCTGAACAGGCAGTTAACCCACTGTTCCTAGGCCGTCATTGAAAATAAGAATTTGTTCTTAACTGACTTGCCTAGTTAAATAAAGGTAAAATAAAATAAAGATCAGGTCTGAAAAAGATTTTGATGTGGAAAGATCAGATGTGATTGCTCAAAATATCAGAATTGGGCTGCTCGTCTAAATGCATCCTAAGTACCACAGCCCTTCAGTAGCTACAGACACACCAAAGAAAATACGTACAATTGGGGCATACAGAACAATACAAGAGCGGTAGTAAGGTTGTTGCCAATGCAGCTTGCTATGTCTTCAAGGTTTTCCTCTCGTCATTCATTCCCTTGCAGGCAGTTGATTGGTCAATTAAAGGCCCATCATTAATCGCTTATATCTTCTCTAGCCAACCTACCTCAGCCTTTAGCTACAATACACTGTTAGAAAAAAGGGTTCCAAAAGGGTTCTTCGGCTGTCCCCGTACCAGAACTCTTTTTTTGTTCCTGGGAGAACCCTTTTTGGTTCCACATAGAACCCTTTTGGGTTCCATGTAGAACCCTCTGTGAAAAAGGTCCTACATGGAACCAAAAAGGGTTCTTCAAAGGGTTAACCTATGGGGGCAGAAGCACTTTTTGTCTAGGAGTATAGCTGCTGTGATTGCGCAATAACGGCTACTACTGAACTGTGATTTTTTTCAATCTCAGAGGAGAAAGAAATGGATGTTTTAAAAAGAATGAATACAAGTTAATGGATGTTAACGTAATGATAATTTAGAGTAAGAATACAGGAGACTGACATCTCCTGATGACACTGAGGCTGTCCTAAGATGGACACCTTACTTGTAATGAAAGATGTTTTAATTACAATAGACATGAGGCTCGCTAGCTAAGTCTTCTCTGAGATTGAATGACACAAAACCCAACAGCATTTTGCCACTCATACGAATGAACGTGCGTGTGACTGTTGCCTACGTTTTCTGATACAATAATGCTAATGCTGAGACGGATTCAATTATCTTTTTTTATACGATACGTTATTCTTTTTTGAAGAGAGAGAGAATGAGGAAAGGTTGCAGAACAAAAGAGGGCGAAACACATGATGTGACCTTTTTTTTTGCCGACTAAGCTAGTAAGATATCTTTATCATTTTGTTCATATTTGCCACTCTCTCCCTCTCTTTCTCCTCTTCTGAAAGAGAATAACCTTGACCAACCATCTCAGAATGATTTTTACTTTGCTTATGCCTGAACTGAATGCTTAATCTCTGACCTCTGATTTGCTGTTTGTTTGTTTGAATGATTTTTAACTGGCTTATGCATTGATTTGCGTGACTGTATGCAAATTACCTGAATGACCTTGATTGGCTTGTCCTCTGCTGTCCTGTCCTCCCTGTACCCCCCCCACACTCTCTCTCTTCCTCACGCTCTCTCTAATCTTACTCTCTCTTCCTCTCTCTCTTCCTCTCTCTTCCTCTCTCGCTCTCTCTCTCCCTCTCTCTTCCACTAGTACATCTCTCTCTCTTCCTTGCTCTCTCTTCCACTCTCTCTCTTCCACTCTCCCTCTCTCTCTCTGCCTATCTCTCTTCTACTCTCCCTCTCTTTCCTCTCTCTTCCACTTTCTCTCTCTCTCTCTCTCTCTCCCCCCCCCTCTCTCTCTCTCTCTCTGACTCACACGTTATATATATATATTTCTCTCTCTCTCTCTCTTCATTCATCCCTCCATCTCCATCCTTCCATCACTCTGACCCTGTGCATGTTTGTCTGACCAGGTGACAGCTGTGGGCAGGAGGGGGTTAATGACGCAGAGGGAGGTGAGAAGTTAAAGAGAACAGCCCTTGACAAAGAACGCCAGAGCCCTAGATATAGTCTTTAAGGCCAGCTCTGTTCCAGATTCAGAGTTCCAATGGCAGCCATTTCGGCACCGGGAGTTCCAAGTCAATAGGATTCCATTTTTATGTCATTGTTATGGAACGTTTTGGTGCCAAAATGGATGGCAGACGGTTGTCCACGTACTGTGTACCTGTGGCTCAGGAGATACTAGATAATTCTGTGGCTATTGGTTGGATGAAACACCCTATGTGCTCATTTAAAGCATGTAATGGTAGAGAAAGGAGCAACGGAACTCTTCAATGGACAGAATTGTAATTTACTCAACATGTCAATCATTTGTTCACGCTGTCACCAATGGAGGCTCCTTGTTTCCCCATATAATTGGGATTCCATTGGGCTTGAATCAGTTGATGATTGACACTTGATGAGGAACATTCTTCCCAGGTTTGAGTTCCAAGTAGCTCTGGTCCAGGGCATTACGTGAGGCTGGCTGGCTCAGCAACAGCAAGCCGCGCGTATCGCCCTGGACCAGAGCTAAGTTCCGAGCTTCAGTATAACTCTCTTCCTCTGTCAGAAAATGGTTGGGAGCTTTCGGTGGCCATTGGCATGTAGCAGTGCATTACTTCACTCCTTCTCCTCCAATCAGAGCTGCTGAACCCTGGTGCATGTGTTAAGCTCCGCCTCTGCTAAGTGCTTAACCAATAGGGAGGGGGGAGGGCGATGGGAGGGTAGCCAATGAGACTTACATTAGTGTAGTTTTTTTATTTGAAATAATACCAAAATAAAATACCATTACTTACTAGCTGTGGATCACTTTTTACTGTTCATACCTATAATATTGTCTGAATCAATTACTAACTACTTTTAATCAACAGATTGACATTAAAATCCCCACCATAATCGAACGTAGTCGTAATCACATAAATGCATATCCATAAACAAGCATACAAATAATAATAATGTGCTACAGTGATGGCCAGTATGTATGTATAAGCTAGACTGTGTGTACTTTAATATTATAATGGCATTGTATCAGTTTGACTGAGGAATATAGGGCTTTACTCCAGCCCTGTGTGTGTGTGTGTGTGTGTGTGTGTGTGTGTGTGTGTGTGTGTGTGTGTGTGTGTGTGTGTGTGTGTGTGTGTGTGTGTGTGTGTGTGTGTGTGTGTGTGTGTGTGCGCGTGCGTGCTAACCTTGATCTGACTGGCTGTTACTAGGGTTGACGGTCCCTTGTCGTCTACCTGGCGAGGACGGAGAACCCGGCTACCCAGGAATACCTGGAAGAACAGGTAACATATAGACATCATCACCATGGCAACACTTCCTGTTTCTTTTTTTTTTTTTTTTTTTTTACACGGAAGTTGTGTGTGTGTGTGTGTAGGTCCCAAGGGCGAGCCAGGTTTCCCAGGGGGTCCCGGTCGGCCCGGCTTTGATGGAGGGAAGGGAGAGAGGGGAGACCCTGGCTTCGGAGGTCAGCCTGGACCACAAGGTGACTAACACAGCTCATGTCATACCCGTTAGCTTCAACAATATCTCCACTCTTCTCTTTTCAAGCATGACCATCTAGTCACCACTAATCTGATTAAAACTTGATATCTATCGTCCATTGTTGATATTTATAAGATATGACTTTATAGTCTAATGTTCTTGTTCCCATGAGCTCATGTTAATTAGCCTTGACAATATCACCACTCTTCTCTGTTCTAGTGACCACTGACATCTGTGGTCCATTGCTGCCAATTAGTGACCATAAATATTTACTGAATGAAGTTGACTGAGTTTTTCAATTACTTCTACTCACTCGTTTGTTTGCTGCCCACACAAATTACCTTAAGTGTCTGCTAAATGGCATACTGTACATACAGTAATAGTGAAAATAATGATTTATTGAATTTAACCAACTTTATCCCCCTCCCCCCTCTCTCAGGTTTCCCTGGCCCCAGAGGAGATGCGGGCGTCCCAGGTATCCCAGGAGAGGGCCGTCCAGGGGCCCCAGGGAAAAACGGGTTCCTGGGGAGGCCGGGGGAAAAGGGGCAGCCGGGGGAGGTTCTGGGGGCCTCGGCAGGTCTCCCTGGATTACCTGGGTTTCCCGGAGGACCAGGAGACAAGGGAGAGCGAGGAGCATCGGGACCACCTGGAGGACCAGGTGGGTCTCAGCATGATAATGAACTAATAATCTGATCAATTACCCTTTGGGGATCAGTAAAGTAAGCTATGTATCTATCTATTGATCAAACTTTCTGTCTGTCTCGATATGAAAATGGGGAACACTGAACTACCTACAACTTCAAAGGTTCAATGAAGCCCTCATAAGGCCTTTATAATGCCCACATGGATGCTTTTATTCAGCGGGGATGTATGTTTCTATGTGGCTCTGTGTATCTGTACTGTATGTTGCTGTGTGTCCTGCTGTATTTTACCCTGTGTCCTGTATTCTCCCAGGTTTTGACGGGCGGTCCGGTGTTTCCGGCGCTAAGGGTGAGCGTGGTACCGAAGGCTACCCCGGAACTCCAGGTCTACCTGGACTTCCCGGAGAGGGCAGAGCGGGTGGATTTCCCGGTCCTGCCGGACCACCCGGAAGCAGAGGATTAACGGGACCTCCAGGTGAGAATCGGGAAAACAAGGGGAATGTCGTAGGATTTCCGGAATTTTGGATATGTTTGGGAATGTTGTCATTAATCCCATTGAATCAATTGATTCCAGATCCCAGGCATCTCCAAGTCGTTTTAGCCCACAGCGCAAACAGACAAAGACTCTTTCCTCCATGCCTGTGTGTTGATTGTAAATGCTCCCCACCACTCCTCTCCTTTAATGACATGTTCTCTCTATTTTTGTTTGATCCTTCAGTCCGTTTCCACTGGTTGCCTGTTTGTGATCTCCATCCCCAAAAGCGTTTCCTCTCACCTGTCTCTTTCTTTTCCATCTCCTCATCCTTCTCCCCCTTCCTCCTCTCTCCCTGCACCGTCCCTATCACCTACATCCGTCATTATCATCACTCCATCCCTCTCTTGTTGGTGATGGGTCTCTCCCTAGGCTGTCAAGGTGAGCTACTCCCTTCCCTGCGTCCCTTCACCCCCCCCCCCCGCTCCGTCTTAGATCAGTCGCTCTAACCCTTGCCTCCTCTGCCCATCTTACCACCTCTAACTGCTCCATGCGATTTGGAATTCCCCATTTTAGAACAACTGGCTTTTAGAACTAAGAACTGTTCTAGACCCTAAGCATTTGAGTCCAAAGAAAGAGATGGAAAGTTGTTGAACTTCATAGTATTTTTTTCAGGTAGTACTAATCTTCTAGGTGCAATCTTCACGTTGGATCTCTACTAAACCTAGGAATGACAATTTCCGGAAACTTTCCCAAAATTCTCAGGTTTTCCAAAAATCCTGGTTAGAAGATTCCCGGAATTTCCTTTGTATTCCCCCCTGATTCCATGGATCTTCCAACAAGGATTTCTGTAAATCCTGGGAATTTTACCAGAATTTTGCAACCCTAACTAAACATAGCAGCAATTGTGTGTGTCGCTGTAACATTGATAGGCTTGTGTGAACCCTTACCCTCATAACCATCCAACCGACTCACCTCAACCGACGAACCTAAAAGCCTGTTCTAGAAACATATAGAAGACAGAAAGCATAGAAGGCTTCCAAAAGGGTATTTATCATGTGGTTGAGCTATCTAATTGTACTCTGGAATTGCACTTGAGTGTACAGTATATGTTATCATGAATATTGGCATGATAATTTTTCATCCCTTGATAAGAGATTTGAATGTAACCTGTAACTATGTAAACCAGCAGGAATCATTTACATTTATCAATCTCATATTCCATACTTTCTCTCAATTTAAGTGCAATTACAGCTTAAACTATGTCATGAAACAGTGAAACTGAACATGTATTTACGTTCTTGTTCGCGTGACTTGTTTGCATTCTGAACTACAATAATTAAGCAATAAAGCCCGAGGGGGTGTTGTATATGGCCAAAATACACTGTATACAGTACCAGTCAAAGGTTTGGACACACTCATTCAATGATTTTCTTTATTTTTACTATTTTCTACATTGTAGAATAATAGTGAAGACATCAAAACTATGAAATAGCACATATGGAATCATGTAGTAACCAAAAAAATGTTAAACAAATCAAAACATATTTTATATTTGAGTTTCTTCAAATAGCCACCCTTTGCCTTGATGACAGCTTTGCACACTCTTGGCATTCTCTCAACCAGATTCACCTGGAATGCTTTTCCAACAGTCTTGAAGGAGTTCCCACATATGCTGAGCACTTGTTCGCTGCTTTTCCTTCACTCTGCGGTTCAACAAATCCCAAATCATCTCAATTTGATTGAGGTCGGGTGATTGTGGAGGCCAGGTCATCTGATGCAGCACTCCATCACTCTCCTCTCGGTATAATATCCCTTACACAGCCTGGAGGTGTGTTGGGTCATTGTCCTGTTGAAAAACAAATGATAGTCCCACTAAGCCCACACCAGATGGGATGGCGTATCGCTGCAGAATGCTGTGGTAGCCATGCTGATTAAGTGTGCCTTGAATTATAAATAAATCACAGATAGTGTCACCAGTAAAGCACCGCCACACCATAACACCTCGTCCATGCTTTACGGTGGGAACCACACATGGGGAGATCATCCGTTCACCCACACCGTGTCTCACAAAGACACGGCGGTTGGAACCAAAAATGTCAAATTTGGACCCATCAGACCAAAGGACAGATTTCCACCAGTCTAATGTCCATTGCTCGTGTTTCTTGGCCCAAGCAAGTCTCTCACGTAGTCTCCTCTGAACAGTTGATGTTGAGATGTGTCTGTTACTTGAACTCTGTGAAGCAATTATTTGGGCTGCAATTTCTGAAGCTGGTAACTCTAATGAACTTATCCTCTGCAGCAGAGGTAACTCTGGGTCTTCCATTCCTGTGGCGGTCTTCATGAGAGCCAGTTTCATCATAGCGCTTGATGATTTTTTGCGACTGCACTTGAAGAAACTCTCAAAGTTCTTGAAATTGTCCGTATTGATGGACCTTCGTGTCTTGAAGTAATGATGGACTGTCGTTTGTCTTTGCTTATTTGAGCTGTTCTTGAATAATATGGACTTGCTCTTTTACCAAATAGGGCTATCTTCTGTACACTACCCCTGCCTCACACAACTGATTGGCACTGTTAACTGTTAACTGAAAATGCATTCCAGCTGGTTGAGAAAATGCCAAGAGTGCAAAATGCTGTCATCAAGGCAAAGGGTGTTGATTTTTTCACCCGGATCGCCCACAATCACCCGATCTCAACCCAACTAAGATGGTTTGGGTTGAGTTGGACCGCAGAGTGAAGCAGTCAACAAGTGCTCAGCATATATGGGAACTCCTTCAAGACTGTTGGAAAAGTATTTCTCATGAAGCTGGTTGAGAGAATGCCAAGAGTGTGCACAGCTGTCATCAAGGCAAAGGGTGGCTACTTTGAAAAATCTCAAATATAAAATAGATTTTGATTTGTTTTAAACTTTTTTGGTTACTATATGATTCCATATGTGTTATTTCATCGTTTTGATGTCTTCACTATTATTCTACAATGTAGAAAATAGTAAAAATAAAGAAAAACCCTTGAATGAGTAGGTGTCCAAACTTTGACTGGTACTGTATAGAAAAGTATGTGGACACCCCTAAGTTAGTGGATTCGGCTATTTCAGCCACACCCGTTGCTGACAGGTGTATAAAATTGAGCACACAGCCATGCAATCTCCATAGACAAATATTGGCAGTAGGTTGGCCTTACTGAAGAGCTCAGAGACTTTCACCATCATAGGATGCCACCTTTCCAGCCAGTAAGTTCGTAAAATGTCTGTCCTGCTCGAGCTGCCCCGGCCAACTGTAAATGCTGTTATGGTGAAGTGGAAACATCTAGGAACAACAATGTCTCAGCCGCGAAGTGGTAGGCCACACAAGCTCACAGAATGTAGCTCGTACAAATCGTCTGTCCTCGGTCGCAATACTCAATACAGAGTTCCAAACTGCCTCTGGAAGCAACGTCAGCACAAGAACCTTTCATCGGGGTCTTCATGAAATGGGTTTCCATTGCCGAGCAGCCGCACACAAGCCTAAGATCACCATACACAATGCCAAGCGTCGGCTGGAGTGGTGTAATTGGACCATTAGAAACCTATTGGAAACGCATTCTCTGGAGTGATGAATCACCCTTCACCATCTGGCAGTCCGACGGACAAATCTGGTTATGGTGGTTGCCTGGAGAATTCTACCTGCCCCAATGCATAGTGCCAACTACAGCATACAGTGACATTCTAGACAATTCTGTGCTTCCAAATTTTTGACAACATTTTGGGGAAGGCCCTTTCCTGTTTCAGCATGACAAGGCCCCCGGGCACAAAGCGAGGTCCATACAGAAATGCGAGCCAGGCCTAATTGCCCAACATCAGTGCCTGACCTCAGTAATGCTCTTGTGGCTGAATGGAAGCATGTCCCCACAACAATGTTCCAACATCGAGTGGAAAGCCTTCCCAGAAGAGTGGAGGCTTTTATAGCAGCAAAGGGAGGACCAACTCTATATTATTGGGCATTGTTTCGGAATAGGATGTTCGATGAGCAGGTGTCCACATACTTTAGGCTGTTATTATGCGTGACACAACTCGGAGAGCCTGGATACAGCCATTGGCCGTGGTATATTGGCCATATAGCACAAACCCCCAAGGTGCCTTGTTGCTATTATAAAATAAATGTCATAACTGCGGTCTGATACACAACGGCTGTCTACCAATCAGCATTCAGGGCTTAAACCACCCAGTTTATAATGTAATTTAGATACTGAATATGATTATAGTATATGTCACAATAAGGTAAGTTTTTAACAGTGCAATAAAGGTAAGTTATGGTAAATTTTGTTATTTTAATGTCATATGTTTATAAATCAGCACTTTCTCCCTCCCCTATTTGAACAATTATTTTACTTTGATGCACTATTATTTTTCAGAGGAAAGAGTTATGCCTGACTCGCTGTCCTCTCCCTCCCCGCCCAGGCTACCCCGGTGTGAAGGGAGCCAGAGGTGATGCAGGCTTTCCAGGCCCAGCTGGGATGAAGGGACAACCAGGAGAACCAGGAGGCGATGGCTCTCCAGGACTCAGGGGTCTTCTAGGACCACCGGGCCCCGGGGGAAGAGACGGCATCCCTGGGGGACCAGGGAGAAAGGGTAAGGTGGTGGTGGATAACCAAACATAGACACCTCCATAGCTAACTTCCAAGCCAAGGTAGGGTGGACACTCACAATAGTGCAAAACTCAAATTACACCGTTCAGTGCACTATTTTTAACCAGAGCCACGTCGGACACTTGGCATTTTTAGAGAGATGACTAGAGTAATTAGACCCATACCTACTATTGCTCTATTGATGTTTATTAGGCTTGGAAACGTCAATCTAAAGTGGATCTTAGTCAGATCCACTGGCCATTTTCTAATCATGACCCCTTTCCTGTTCACAGGCGAGAGCGGTTACCCCGGACTGGTGGGTTTCCCCGGAATGCCAGGTAATCCTGGAAGACCTGGAGGTCCCGGAGGGAAAGGAGCTCCCGGATTCTCAGGAAGAGACGGCCTGCCCGGAGATTTCGGAGCACCGGGACCTAAAGGTACGGGATTGGGAATGACAGAACTAAGGGAATGATGGGAAGGGAGTGGATAGGGAGTAGATTATCATTTTAATATGACATGATGAATAGTCTCACAGTAATTTTCTTTTGGTTTAGTTTCACCAATGTTTTTCTGCGGCTGGTTCAAACCCAAACTGTGTTATTTGGTTCAAAGAGAAACTGAATGATGTGGCTTCTCTCTATGTGTGTGTGTTCCAGGTGACAGAGGTAACGCTGGTCCACCCGGCGCACCCTCTCTGCCCGTCAGAGTTGAGTACATTGAGAAGGGACAGATGGGCGACAATGGTGCCAACGGTCTACCCGGTTTCCCTGGACCTAGAGGTAGGTGGTAGGCTACAAATCAACATTATCATCCGTTTTGTGCCAAATGTGTGTCACCCACAAGGTCTTACATCTGCCATTTTGTTACAAAATGTGTGCCACCAACCGAGGCTGAAGATAACAAAGGTTAATACAAGAGGGTTCTAATATCCCATCACTCTTTGAGTAAATGAGGAAGATTTCTAAACAATTGGACCAGAGATGCTATTTAGCAACGGTGCTAGTCCTATGAATCTGTTTATTTTCAAAAGCATCCTCTTGGAATTATTACGTTGTCCTAAACTGGATATCTTCAACCTGGCCACCATCAAGCTCCTGCAGCAGCCATTTTGTGCTAAACGTGTGTCACCAACAAGCTCCTTCAGCCGCCATTAAGGATCAAATGCTTATCACCGACAAGCTCCTACATCCTCCATTTTGTGCCTCCCTGTCCCCAGGTGACAAGGGTTTCCCAGGGCTGCCTGGTCGACAGGGTTTGCCCGGGCTGCCTGGTTATGCTGACAGAGCTAAAGGAGAACAAGGACTTCCTGGTATCCCCGGACGCCCAGCCGGGCCAGGCTACCCAGGGCCTAAAGGATCTCCCGGTATCATCGGCTTCCCTGGCATGCCTGGACCTAGGGTAGGCACATACACCACCATACAAAGAGATTAACAGTGATGTTGTAGACAGAAGTGGCAGTTGATGTTATACTGAGTTTGACATTATTATTGTTCTGTAGGGTGACGATGGCGAACCTGGTTTCCCTGGAAACCCCGGAGTCGTTGGTCAGCCAGGTGCCAAAGGTGAGTAGCGGTCACATCACCTGTTGTATACCTATCTGTGAACCTCATGTCATCTTACTGTACCTATGTTTGTCTTTTCCCTGTGCTATTCTCTTAACTGTAGTCCCTTCCATTGTTGGTCTCTTATCTGTGCTATTCTCGTAACTGTATTCTCTTACCATTGTTGATCTCTTATCTGGGCTATTCTCTTAACTGTATTCTCTTACCTGTTGTATTCTGTTATCTCAGCCATTCTTTCCTGTACCTTTTCAGTGTAAAGGTTTTGTATTGGTTAAGTTGTTACCTGTATATTGTATGGTTCTCAGGTGAGAGAGGTGACTCGTCCGGCTACCCCGGAGGTCCCGGAGCTAAAGGTGACGCCGGAACCCCTGGTTACTCAGGTGACCCAGGTGCTAAAGGCGCCCCCGGGGACAATGGTTTCGCAGGCGGCCCTGGGTTCAACGGACAGAAGGGAGCACCGGGAGATCAAGGAATACCCGGACAAATGGGTGAGTCGGGGTGATAATGTCACCGGAAGTGATGTCATAAAGGTCCCACAGGTTAGTCATGTCACAGGAAGTGATATAGAAAAAAAGAGGGAAAGAAACCTTATCGTTATTAATAATTTCTTTACATTCATTTGTGCTCACACATGTTCCCTGGTGTGTTTTTTGGGGGTATCCCCTTCTCAGGTACCCCTGGTTTCACCGGCGCTAAGGGTCTGAACGGATACCCAGGAGGAAGAGGTCTAGACGGGACGCCTGGCCGCTCCGGCTTCCCTGGAACACCTGGAGAGAAAGGTTTGTTTAGACACTCTGAACCATAGTCTCCTCTAGCTTTTCCATGCCACATATTACCATTTCTAATACAGCATCATTGGGCTGAGAGAAGATGGTTCTTTATCTTAAACTGACATGGCTTGCTCTAACATAACTTTAGTATGCCATTTTATTTTAGGCGATATTATAATGCAATAATAGTATTCTTTCTCAAGGTCTGCCGGGATCTCCTGGTCTTGATGGGCTCAACGGACTGGCCGGACCCAAGGGTCTACCAGGAACCCCAGGTTATAGTGAGGGGGGTCGTCCCGGCACTCCTGGAGCAGCCGGTCTGAAGGGAGAGAGGGGCTCCTCCATCCCAGGTGGACCTGGGTACAACGGAGAGAAGGGAGCTAGAGGAGAGTCAGGTGAGGAAAGATCAATCAATCAGTCAATTAAATAATCAATCAAATGTATTTTAGAACACGTTTTATATCGTCAGTAGTCACAAAGTGCTTTAAAGATAGCTGGCTTACAAGCCCAAAGAGCAAGCAATGCAGGGGTAGAAGGACAGATGAGCGTAGATGAGTAACGTGATGACCGACTCCAACCCTAACACTGCTTATATGCATAGTCGAGCATCTTTTCATGACAAAATATCTTGTTTAAAACGGGAAAAAAAAATTATCCAAAAATTAAAAGAGCGCCCCCTATATCAAAGAGGTTAATACTTTCTGAGAAGTAGCTATTATTTACCATTTTACACGTGAGGTTACTATACATAACTTTAACCCCTTGTATAAGAGTTTCTCGTAAATTAAAATTATCCAGGCATTTATATATAAATTCCAGTTGTGGTTTATCAAAGGCCTTTTCAAAGTCAGCTATGAATACCAGCCCTGGTTTCCCAGATTTTTCATAGTGTCTTATTGTTTCCAGTACTTGTCTTATATTATGTCCAATGTATTGTCCATGTAAAAAACCTGTCTAATTAGGATGAATAATGTCCGACAATACCTTTTTATTTCTATGCATTTTGCTAGGATTTTGGCATCGCAACACTGAAGTGTAAGGGGTCTCCTGTTTTTTTAGGTGGACTTGATCTTTATATTTACCACCTGGGTCCTTGCTAAGTATCTGATAGTCTACCATTTTTATAGGAGTGGTTAAAACATGCTAATAACGGACCTCTGAGTACATCGAAACAAGGTTTGAGATGCCTCAACTGGTATGCCATCCAGCCCTGGAGTATTCCCAGACTTAAAGGCTTTAATTGTATCAAGAATTTTCTCCTCTGTAATTTGGCATTCACATGTGTCTTTCTGTACAGCTGTGAAGTTTACCATATTAACAGAAAAAAGTATTTACAATTAACTTCAGTTAGTGTGTAACAGGTTTCTGTAAATATTTTTTGGTAGCATTTCTGTGTTGAAGATAAAAAAATAATTTGGTGCAATTACCCTCATATTCGATCCAGTTTGTTTTATTTTTTATAATATATTACACATGACCTTTCTTGAATAAGTTCCTCCAGTTTTTGGTATTTTTCTTCAAACTTATTCTGTACCTCTATGGTACAGTTTTTATTTGCTATCTATCTGCACTGTTAGTTCCTCTATTTCATTTGTTAATATAAATAATTTCACCAAAATTGTTTTTGTTTTAAAGATGATTATTGAATTGCATGGCCTCTAAAGACACATTTAAAAGTGTCCAATACAATAAGGTGATCTGCTAGACCTATGTTATGTAGGACAAAGTCAGTTATAAATGATTCTGTCTTGGTTAAAAACAAAGTGTCATCCAGTAGGCTCTGATAAAATGTCCCATATCCTCGACCTTGCGGAAATTCTGTAAGAGTAGTGTGTATACCAATTATCCGATGGTCCGACCACATTCTGTCCCCATCAACACTCTTTAACTTTTGGTGGCAGCGAGAATAACATAAGAAAGTAGTCAAGATGACTAGCTTGATTGAGCCTCCGATATCCATGATTTCCTTAAGTGCATGAAGGTGATAGTTTACGGTCCATAATATATTTCTTATTTCACAATTCCCTGTAATTTCCTGTAATAGTGCACTTCTTTTGACCAGAGTCTGTTTCTAAAGCAGAAACAGTGAGGCACCTAGGGTAACGTGTGTGTGTGTGTGTGTGTGTGTGTGTGTGTGTGTGTGTGTGTGTGTGTGTGTGTGTGTGTGTGTGTGTGTGTGTGTGTGTGTGTGTGTGTGTGTGTGTGTGTGTGTGTGTGTGTGTGTGTGTTGATGCTGACCCCAACTCTTGTCTGGATGTCAGGGGGTCCTGGTGTGACGGGCTTCCCAGGACTGCCTGGTCTTCGCGGGGAGACGATCATTTCTAACATCCCTGGACCACTGGGAGACCCTGGCCTGCCAGGAATCGATGGAGAAGAAGGTAATTTAACCCTTCATTTGGCCTTTTACAAAACTATAGATTGTAACTTATATTTTTAACTTATTTTGTACATACAGTTGAAGTCGGAAGTTGACATACACTTAGGTTGGAGTCATTCAACCACTCCACAAATTTCTTGTTAACAAACTATTACTTTGGCAAGTCGGTTAGGACATCTACTGTGTGCATGACACAAGTAATTTTTCCAACAATTGTTTACAGACAGATTATTTCACTTATAATTCACTGTATCACAATTCCAGTGGGTCAGACGTTTACAAACACTAAGTTGACTGTGCCTTTAAACAGCTTGGAAAATTCCAGAGAATTATGTCATGGCTTTAGAAGCTTCTGACAATTGACATCGTTTGAGTCAATTGGAGGTGTACCTGTGGATGTATTTCAAGGCCTACCTTCAAACTCAGTGCCTCTTTGCTAGACATCATGAGAAAATCAAAATAAATCAATTAAGACCTCAGAAACAAAAAATTGTAGACCTCCACAAGTCTGGTTCATCCTTGGGAGCAATTTCCAAATGCCTGAAGGTTCATCTGTACAAACAATAGTACGCAAGTATAAACACCATGGGACCATGCAGCCGTCATACCGCTCAGGAAGGAGACGAGTTCTGTCTCCTAGAGATGAGCGTACTTTGGTGCGAAAAGTGCAAATCAATCCCAGACAACAGCAAAGGACCTTGTGAAGATGCTGAAGGACACAGGTACCAAAGTATCCATATCCACAGTAAAACGAGTCCTATATCGACGTAACCTGAAAGGCCGCTCAGCAAGGAAGAAGACACTGCTCCAAAACCACCATAAAAAAGCCATACTACGGTTTGCAACTGCACATGGGGACAAAGATCGTACTTTTTGGCTAAATGTTCTCTGGTCTGATGAAACAAAAATAGAACTGTTTGGCCATAATGACCATTGTTATGTTTGGAGGAAAAAGGGGCAGGCTTGCACGCCAACGAACACCTTCCCAACCGTGAAGCACGGGGGTGGCAGCACCATGTTGTGGGGGTGCTTTGCTGCAGGAGGGACTGGTGCACTTCATAAAATAGATGGCATCATGAGGTAGGAAAAGGATGTGGATATATTGAAGGAACATCTCAAGATATCAGTCAGGAAGTTAAAGCTTGGTCGCAAATGGATCTTCCAAATGGACCCCAAGCATACTTCCAAAGTTGTGGCAAAATGGCTTAAGGACAACAAAAGCAAGGTATTGGAGTGGCAATCACAAAGCCCTGACTTCAATCCCATAGAATATTTGTGGGCAGAACTGAAAAAGCGTGTGCGAGCAAGGAGGCCTACAAACCTGACTCCGTTACATCAGGAGGAATGGGCCAAAATTCACCCAATTTATTGTGGGAAGTTTGTGGAAGGCTACCAGAAACGTTTGACTCAAGTTAAACAATTTAAAGGCAATGCTACCAAATATTAATTGAGTGTATGTAAACTTCTGACCCACTGCGAACGTAATGAAAGAAATTAAAGCTGAAATAAATCATTCTCTCTACTATTATTCTGACATTTCACATTCTTAAAATAAAGTGGTGATCCTAACTGACCGAAGACAGGGATTTTTACTAGGATTAAATGTCAGGAATTGTGAAACTGAGTTTAAATGTATTTTGCTAAGGTGTATGTAAACTTCCAACTTCAACTGTAATGTTGCTGCTACCGTCTCTTATGACCAAAAATAACTTCTGGGCATCCAAATTGTGATTACTCAACACGGACTTGCAAAATTATTTTTTTCCTTTAACGAGTCTGACGAGCTCGACGTGAGTGATATACTGCTTCCCAGAAACATGCCCAGATCCCCGTCATTTGCGTGAAGAGAAGGCGGAGAAAAAGGGGTCAGAGGGCAGGCTGCCTTATGAGAATTTGTAGGCGATCGACTAAACCCCCACTTGCTTCCATTCTGCTAGCAAACGTGCAGTCTTTGGAAAATAAAATTGATTAACTACGTGGAAGATTAAACTACCAACGGGACATTCAAAACTGTAACATATTATGTTTCACGGAGTTGTGGCTGAACAACGACATTCTCAATGTACAGCTGGCTGGTTATACGGTGTACGGCAGGATAGAACAGCGACGTCTGGTAAGACAAGGGGCAGCGGACTATGTATTTTTGTAAATAACAGCTGGTGCACGATATCTAAGGAAGTCTTGAGGTTTTGCTCAAGAGAGTATCTCATGATAAGCTCATGATAAGCTGTAGACCACACTATCTACCTAGAGAGTTTTAATCTGTATTTTTTGTAGCTGTCTACATACCACCACAGACTGACGCTAGCACTAAGACCTCACTGAATGAGCTGTATTCCGCCATAAGCAAACAGGAAAATTCTCACCCAGACGCGGCGCTCCTAGTAGCCGGGGACTTTAATGCAGGGAAACTTAAAACCGTTTCACCAAATTTCTATCAGCATGTTAAATGTGCAACCAGAAGGAAAGAACTCTGGACCCCTTTTACTCCACACACAGAGATGCATACAAAGCTCGCCCTCCTTTTGGCAAATCTGACCATAATTATATCCCCCTGCTTACAAGCAAAAATTAAAGCAGGAAGCACCAGTGACTCGATCAATGAAAAAGGTTGTCAGATGAAGCAGATGCTAAGCTACAGGACTCTTTTGCTAGCACAGACTGCAATATGTCCAAGGATTCCTCCAATGGCATTGAAGAGTACGCCACATCCGTGATTGGCTTCATCAATAAGTGCATCGATGACGTCGTCCCCACAGTGACCGTACGTACATACCGCAACCAGAAGCCAGGCAACATCCGCACAAAGCTAAAGGCTAGAGCTGCCGCTTTCAAGGAGCTGGACTCTAACCCGGAAGCTTATACGAAATCCCGCTATGCCCACCAACAAACCATCAAACAGGCAAAGCGTCAATACAGGACTAAGATCGAATAGTACTACACCGGCTCTGACGCTCGTCAGATGTGTCATGGTTTGCAAACCATTACAGACTACAAAGGGAAGCACAGCCAAGAGCTGCCCAGTGACATGAGCCTACCAGACGAGCTAAACTACTAATACACTTGCTTCGAGGAAAATAACACTGAACCATGCATGAGAGCACCAGCTGTTCTGGAAGACCGTGTGATCACGCTCTCCGCAGCCAATGTGAGTAAGACCTTTAAACAGGTCAACATTCACAAGGCCACAGGGCCAGACAGATTACCAGGAAGTGTACTGCGAGCATGCGCTGACCAGCTGGCAATTGTCTTCACTGACATTTTCAACCTCTCCCTTTCCAAGTCTGTAATACCAACATGTTTCAAACAGAACACCATAGTTCCTGTGCCCAAGAACACTAAGGTAACCTGCTAAATTACTTCCGACCCATAGCACTCACGTCTGTAGCCATGAACTGCTTTGAAAGGCTGGTCATGTCTCACATCAATAACATTATCCCAGAAACCCTAGACCCACTCCAACTTGCATACCGCCAAAACAGATCCACAGATGATGCAATCTCTATTGCACTTCACACTGTCCTTTCCCTCCTGGACAAAAGGAACACCTATGTGAGAATGCAATTCATTAACTACAGCTCAGCGTTCAACACCATTGTACCCTCAAAGCTCATCAATAAGTTAAGGACTCTGGGACTAAACACCTCCCTCTGCAACTGGATCATGGACTTCCTGACGGGCCACCCCCAGGTTGTAGGGTAGGTAACAACACATCTGCTACGCTGATCCTCCACAAAGGGGCCCCTCAAGGGTGTGTGCTCTGTCCCCTCCTGTACTCCCTGTTCACTCATGACTACACGGTCAGGCACGACTCCAACACCATTAAGTTTGGCGATGACACAACAGTGGTAGGCCTGATCACAGATAACGACAAGACAGCCTATAGGGGGAGGTCAGAGACCTCACCATGTGGTGCCAGGACAACAACCTCTTCCTCAATGTGATCAAGACAAAGAAGATGATTGTGGACTACAGGAAAAAGAGGACCGAGCACGCCCCCATTCTCATCGACGGGGCTGTAGTGGAACAGGTTGAGAGCTTCAAGTTCATTGGTGTCAACATCACCAACAAACTAACATGGTCCAAGCACACCAAGACAGTCATGAAGAGTGCACGACAAAACCTATTCCCCCTCAGGAGACTGAAAAGATTTTGCATGGGTCCTCAGATCCTCAAAAGGTTCTACAGCTGTACCATCAAGGGCATCCTAACTGGTTACATAACTGCCTGGTATGGCAACTTCTCGGCCTCCGACCGCAAGGCAATGACTCCAGCCACCCTAGTCACAGACTGTTCTCTTTGCTACCGCACAGCAAGCGGTACCGGAGCACCAAGACTATGTACAAGAGGTTTCTAAACAGCTTCTACCCCCAAGCCAGAAGACTCCTGAACATCTAATCAAATAGCCTCCCAGACTATTTGCATTGCCCCCCCCCCCCCTTTACACTGCTGCTACTCTCTGTTGTAATCATCTATACATAGTCACTTTAA
Source organism: Oncorhynchus masou masou (assembly GCF_036934945.1). Lineage (NCBI taxonomy): Eukaryota > Metazoa > Chordata > Actinopteri > Salmoniformes > Salmonidae > Oncorhynchus > Oncorhynchus masou. Next base: position 38,895,884 of record NC_088238.1, read on the forward strand.
TAACTCTACCTACATGTAAATATTACCTCAACTAACCGGTGCCCCCGCACAATGACTCAGTACCGGTACCCCCCTGTATGTAGTCTCGCTATCGTTATTTTACTGCTGCTCTTTAATTACTTGTTACTTTTATTTCTGATTTCTTATTCATATTTTTTTTTAATAAACTGCGTTGTTCGTTAGGGGCTCGTAAGTAAGTATTTCACTGTTGTATACGGCGCATGTGACTAATAGAATTTGATTTGATTTGATCAGCTGAGATTAGTCTTCTTATATTCCTCCAACTCACTTTCCTCCTCTTTCTTCCATGTTCTTCTCCTCCTTTCTACTCCTTTCTACGTTCCCCTCTCTCTTTCCTCCCTACATCTCTCCATCTCTTTCCACTTTATATCTATACCTAGTTTACTGAGTGTTAACATCTCCTCTCCCCTCTGTCCATTCCTCCAGGTTGTCCTCTTCTCCTTCTCCTTCTCTCCATTTCCCCCTCTGAGTCATCTCTCATTCTCCTCCCTCCATCTGAATCCAACACTCTATAGACCTCTATACTGTAGCTGGTTCACTCTTGTGTTAATTGTTTATGGTCGGATCCTCCAGGTTACCGTGGTCCTCCAGGCCCCCCAGGCCCACCGGGGCCCGGTACAGCCCAAGGGGACAGAGGCGACTCTGGGCTCTCTGGCATCCCTGGTACCCCTGGTAACCGTGGAGACCCTGGGGGTCCAGGTGGCCCAGGACGGGACGGAAACCCTGGATTCAAAGGTACAGTGATGACAAATCAATGTACTGTAATATCCATCAGAATGTGATTCAAAAGCAAGGTACAGTGATGATGGCTATCAGATTGAGGATGATTACCCTTGACGGTAGCCTTATAGACTCATAGGGTCAAATCATAGGGTCAAATCATAGGGTCAACCATATAGTTACAAAAAAATGCTTTATTTCAAGTAAGATTCCCGTTTGAATATCAACCTAAATTGGATGTTGATCTGAAATGTACAATTTGTCTGATGGGCACATTTGTTGACAACTCAATAAAGTATCAGCCAGAAGTGGATGTTGATCTGACATTTTCTTACCCCGTAGTTGGTGTACCGCATGTCTGATGGGGGTGTGTTGTAAATGTTGTTGTTGTTGTTGTTGTGTTGCCCAGGAGAGAGAGGTGACTCTGGGTACAGTGGAGCACCAGGACAAATGGGCTTCCCTGGAGATCCAGGATACTACGGTGGGAAAGGACCCAAAGGAAGGAGAGGTGAGAGACTTATCCTTTTAACACACACTGATCTTGAAGATGAAACACTTGTCTTTGTCAATTTGATTAATTAATTGTAAAAAATGCATCTCTCATTTTGCGTTCTCTCTCTCTCTCTCTCTCTCCTTCCTCCCCCTCCTATCCACTCCTCACACTTCTCTCCCTCCCCCTCTAGGTGATACTGGTCGTAAGGGACCCCAAGGTATAACTTTCCCCAGGCCGGACACTCCGACACCCTATGGAGACATGGGAGACCCCGGGTCCAACGGAACTCCAGGGTCCGTGGGAGAAGCAGGCAATCCCGGCATGCCAGGCAGGGGGGGTGAGTAGCCCACTTAGAACAGCCAGAGGCCAGGCAGGGGGGTAAGTAACCTACTTGGGACTATATTCACAAAGCATCTCAGAGAAGAAATACTGATCTCGGATCAGTTTTGCCTTGTGTGGATTCAGACTAACCACAGTCACCCCCTGATCCCATATCTAGGATCAATTTACAGTACCCTGATCCAAACCTGACCCATTAGGGATTAAAACATGAAGTAACATCAGAACCTCCTCCTCTGTTCCAGGTCCTAAAGGCAGGCCCGGCGCGGTAGGGAAGCTGGGGAGGAACGGAGGGTCAGGCTTGGACGGACCTCTGGGAGACTCTGGTCCTCCTGGTTTCCCTGGACCTACCGGGTCACAAGGTGTGTGTGTGTGTGTGTGTGTGTGTGTGTACGTGCGCGCGTATAGTGCCTACAGTGTATTTGCCAACTGTGAGTATGAGTGTGTATCTAGACTGTCTGTATGTGAATCCGTCCGAACACACATCGACCTCTATATAACATGACAAGTCTTACATTGCTTTATAACCACATCATAATGCATTATAGCCGGAGGTTTTAAGTAAAGTGATACCCAACATGAACCTGTACTACTTACATACTCCCTCCCCACTTCTCCCCTCCCCTCTCCCTTCCTCTCCTCTCCCCTCTCCCTTCCTCTCCTCTCTCACCCAGGTCTGCCCGGTAAGCCTGGACTGCAGGGTCCCCCAGGTAGTGTGGCACGCAGCAGGAGTATTGGCTACACTCTGGTGAAGCACAGTCAGAACAACCAGGTGCCCATGTGTCCTCAGGGCATGGCTCAGCTCTGGGAAGGATACAGTCTGCTGTATGTTGAGGGGCAGGAGAAGGCCCATAACCAGGACCTTGGTACGTCACACACACGCTTGCACACACGCGCACACACACACACACGCACACACACACACACGCACACACACAAGGGCAACATGAGCAATTATACAATTCGGGGCAGGCAGAGCGACCTACAAAACTTGCAGAAAGCTCAACTTTATATCTCTCCTCCCCGACTCCCCCATCTCTCCCCCTTCTCTCCCTCCTCTCCCCTCTCTCGCAGGTATGGCAGGCTCCTGCCTTCCCCGTTTCAGCACTGTCCCGTTCCTGTACTGCACGCCCAACGAGATCTGCTACTACGCCAGCCGCAACGACAAGTCCTATTGGCTGTCCACCACGGCACCCATCCCCATGATGCCGGTGGGAGAGGAGGCTATCAGCCAGTACATCAGCAGGTGCTCCGTGTGCGAGGCCTACTCCCAGCCTGTAGCTGTCCACTCACAGGACCTCACCATCCCCACCTGCCCTGCCGGCTGGAGGTCCCTCTGGATCGGGTACTCCTTTCTCATGGTGAGTTGGGGCGGGATTAAAGCCAGATTTAATCCGCTGTGCATTATAGAGCGTTGTCGCTCAGAGTGCCTTCTTAAGCCAATATTCCTGCGTTTGCAATCACATTCATGGCAACCGCTGAAGATGTCGGCTCAATTGTAAAATGGCCTTTAAATGTCAATCACGCTTTGAAATCCTGGCCTATATTTGATTCTCTAATGAAAGCTAGTTCACTACCCAAAAACTCCATAGTCTAAACCACCATCTAGAAACTAACACCTAGGTCTTGTCTGGTCCCCTCCTCTCCTCTCTCTCTCTCCCTTCCCCCCATACAGCACACTGCTGCCGGGGCTGAGGGCGGCGGCCAGTCCCTGTCCTCTCCAGGGTCCTGTCTGGAAGACTTCCGCGCCACGCCCTTCATCGAGTGTAATGGGGCAAAGGGCACCTGCCACTACTTTGCCAACAAGTACAGCTTCTGGCTGACCACGGTTGAGCCTAACCGGGAGTTCGACCCCCCTCCGATGGACACACTGAAGGGAGGCAACCAACGCAGCCGAGTCAGTCGCTGTCAAGTCTGCAGCAAGATCTTGTAGCTGGGATAAGAGATGAAGATGGAGAGATGAGAAATTAAAAAGAGAGAGACTGAAACAACAAAGGAGAGGGTGATGATTACTTATCAGAAAGGAAAAGAGAGAGGTGGAGGTGGAGTAATGGAAATGCAAAAAAAAAAAACTTTGACTGACTGAATTTGAGCACCTCTCCTGCTTCATCTAGGGGTCTCACTAGGAGGGTGAGGGGCTCCCGAATTAGCCAACGAGGGCCCTTCTGTGGGTTTATGATGCCCTTGTATTGATGTAAGACAGAAAGGGATGAAGAGATTAGCGGTCTTGTTCTCAACTAGATTATTACCGACAGTGGTGCTATACTGTGTGTTTTATGTGTCTTCATTTTGTTCTTTTCACGTTACTATGGTTATGTGTCTGAAAACATTCACGGATACCTCGGAGAGTGCAACCCCAAACCACCCCTTTGGCCTGCACTGAACCGCTTTCACTTCCTGGGCTACATCCCAAATGGCCTATATAGTGCACTACCCATAGGACTCTGGTCCAAAGTAGTGCATTACATAGGGAATATGATGCTATTTGGGATGAATACGTTCTCTACCGTTACAACTACATGCAGTCATGAACCTAAGAGACCTGCTACACATACCTGTTAACTGCTATAGCTAGCCAGCCGCTTTTTATACTCAAACACACACACACACGTATGATATCGATTATGTCTGCTTCAGTTAAGAGAAACAGTAAGTGTATTACGATATATGCTTGTGGTCCTATTAGAAACCAATATGTTCTTTTATTGTTGCTACCCTACGCTGGGGCTCAACTTGACAAGTTTTGAAAAAGACAAATCCATCACTTTTCATATATTAGAATGAGTGGCATAGACAGATCGAGTGAGGTAACGTCATCCCATGCCGAATCACTTGAAGAAATGGTCATACTTCTATTTATAGAAGATCCCATTTATGTGTATGTGAATGTATTGCAGTAATGCGAGTGCCTATAATTGGTATAAATCACAGGAGGCTGCTGAGGTGAGAACGGCTCACAACAATGGCATGAACGGAGCGAATGGTATGGCATCAAACACATGGAAACCAATGTGTTGCATGCATTTGATATCATTCCACTTATTCAGCTCCAGCCATTATTATGAGCCAGTCCTCCCCAATGAAGGTGCCACCAACCTCCTGTGGTATGAATGGAGTCAGTCTTTTCAGTTAAGCTACAGCGATGGAGGTTGAAGGTTCTAACCACCAACATCACCCCCCCCCCCCCTCCCAATTCACTGCTGGAACACAAGCCATCAACACTGAACACACATGATTATTGTGACCATGTCATCTCCTTTTAAGGAGCACTCCATAATTTGAGTTTCCACCTACAGTGAGACCCTAGTAGTGAATTGTGTTGGACAGGTAACATAGAATTAAAGTAACTCAATGGCAGTTCCATGTTTCCAAGACCCAGCCCTTTGTTTACAAATGCAGTTGTTAGGGGGGTTTCACACTTTGGGTGGAAACAGATATTGAATATTGCTACTTTAAACTCACCTCCTTCACTGACTGGAATGGGTGACCAAGCCGATCGTACATTGCACCAAATCATGTTGGCTTTGTAATTATTTAGAACCATCATTTTCTCCATGGTTTCACTCAGGTTATCGAGGTGAGGAGAGTAACTATCTTCGCTCCATTTTTTTGTGACCAAATTTGGGTTTTATAAAACCCTCCACCACCCATACTTGAGCCAAAACATACAAGTACGCAGAAACTGCTTGGAAGGAATCACAAACTAACAACAAACACACCACACACACATTTTCCGTTACAATATTTGTTGTTGGTCAGAAGCTCACCATACATTTTATCAGAGCAAACGATAAGGCCTACTGTGTTGCTGTAGTCCCTATCTGCTCTCCTCAGTTGCTGTCATGTCAATGGATGCGTTCCAGTGCGACGACATTGCAGACGCCTGCGAGATCTCAAAACACCTGGATAGGTGATTAATATAGCAGCTAACCACATCATATGATCTAGCAATCTGACGCCAATGCAACGCCTGCAATGTAGGTGGCCTGGAAAGCAGTCACTGATGTTAAAAGTGCTGGGTGACTTAAGTTGTAACCACTATGACCACTATGTCTAACACATAGGCCCATCTCTCATTGGTAGCCCTGAGTATATCTTTGTCAATTAGATTTTTTTCTCATTTGTTGTTCTTTTGTCTGTAATCTAGATTGTAATTCTTATACTTCACTGTAATTATTCCCTGGTTCAAATATTATTTACAAATACATTTTGGGGAAGATGATCTGTACATTCGATGATAGGAACGAAAAAAATACATGTTTAGGATATGTTTTATATGGAAATATATATTTCTATGGTTATATTTGAATGACAAAAAGATAAAAACACATTTTTTATTGTCACTGTTTTGACACTGACCACTGAATATATTCCACTGTCTTAAAAGGAATTTTGAGAACCTGAAAAATAAATATTTTTCATACAAATCCACATTTTACATGTATAAAAGAGATGTATAACTGCAATGGTTATGCTACATTTTCCTCAACAGATTTGGTCAAAAGTTGCAGTGTTGTGTTCACAATGAAATAAAATTATTACAACTAACACAGATTCAGATTGAATGAAGAACAATGAGTAGGATTGTTTTGAGAGAAATTAAACAAAATGATATACCACCTATACAGATCTAGACTACAGTATGTTGTAAAAGGGTCCAAATTAAATGTATGTTGTTTGATGTCGTGGGTTTACCACATTTGAAGAGTGCAACATACCTAACCTAGTAGGTACTTAACACAGAACGTGCTGTGTGCTTAACAAGACAACATTAAAGTATAACACTTTTATTCTGTCGTCATCTCTTCCGTGGAAAGCCACAGCAGTCACGTTTGATTGTCAACCACTGACTAACACAACATCATCTACAGTTTTTAACCACTCTCGGATTGGGGTTTCGTTTTGCTGCATTTACACAGGCAGACCAATTCTACTCTTTTTCTCCGGTTGTTGTCAAAATAGCAATTTGTGGAAAAAGAACATAAGTGGGCTGCCTGTGGAAATGCAGCATTTTAAGACTGCCACTGGATGGGGTAAATGCATTAGGTAAGACTATTTTCTTGTTGTATTTTGAGAAAAAAAATGTATGTCGTGTGTTGTGACCTTAAATACACTTTGTATACACGGTTTTTGGATTTTGATTTGACATTATTAGGCTACGTTTTTTTCATGTTTGTCAAAACCTCTCATTCTTGAAAAAAAAATCTATTAATCATACAGCCTTCAGGGCTACCTTGAAGTATTAAAATGTATTAAAATGTATTGTAGTATGCACTCACTACTCTAGGTCACTATGGATAAGAGTATCTGTTAAATGACAACAACAAATTGGCAAAGTTTTTATGTTGAATTCCATAATGCTTTATATGGTGGGACATTTCTGGCTAGGTCAACTGATTTGTATATTAATGTATCTTTTTTATGTGTATATTTAAGCCTACTATAAATGCAGATTGACTGATAGATCCGATTCTGAGAGAGCCTTCTTCCTCTGCCGCAAAAAAAAAACGGGTGTATTAATTACGGGAACCATTTACTGTTTAGGAACCAAACGGAAGCAAATGGGGCAACGGAACGAAACGGGGAGGGACCGACCTGAATTTGTCCAATAGAAACTCTCGTTTGCGTTTTGCCATCGGAGTAAACAATTTATATTGCAAAACGTTTTGCAACAGAATCGGCGTAATGATTACACCCAGAGAGAGTAACCCAGTTTGCGCTGAGCTGTTGTAAAATCACAGCTGGTTCAGCATCCACCACAACAACACACTGCTTAGCAGAAAAGCGAATTTAGATTTTCTCCTCTGATTTGGAACACCTAAACAGGTAACGAGCTAGCATCACGAACAACTGAATAAGCTCGACAAATGCTTGTTGTCACGTTATTACGAGTTTGTTAGCTACCTAGCATTCGTTTGGTACTAGCTAGCTATCTGGCTGGATATGTTGGGTCATGAAACGATTCGATGTCAATAACGTTAGCTAGCTACCGTATTTAGTAGATATATCTGTGTTGTTATAATAAAAATGTGCCTACTAGCTAGTAAGCTAACTAACGTTAGCTACGTTATAACTACGTTACATAAACACATTAATATCAGTTAGCTAGCTAACGTCAAGGCAAGTTAACATAACGTTAGCTTTTGATTTTTATCTTGCTAAGACGGCAAGCTAGAGGAAAGAGGATACCTAGTCAGTTGCACAACTGAATGCATTCGTCTGAAATGAGTTTTCCGCATTTAACCAAACCGATCTGAATCAGAGGTGCGGGGTGCTGCCTTAATCGACGCCAGTGCGTCATCGGCGCCCGGAAACATTTATTTTTGTGGATTTAACTACCTTGCTCAAGGGTAGATTTTTCCACATTGCCGGCTTGAGGATTTGAACCAGCTCCCCTTTGGTTACTGCCTCAGCACTCTACAGAGGCCTAAAAAATGTAACATTCCTGTCTCATTTTCTCATTCCCTCTGTCCATCCCTTTCTTCTCTCTTCTTTCCCTCCCTCCCCCTCCTCCTTGCACTTTCCTACCCTCCTCCCCATTCCTTACTCCTTCCTACCTCCCTCTCACCCTTCTCTCTGCTACCATCCCTCCCTCCCCCTCTTCAGGTACGCTGGAATTTTCTGACACCCACTCGGACATGTCTTATGTCTTCATTAACGACTCGTCGCAGACCTCCGTTCCCCTGCTGCAGGTAGAGTCCAACACAACCGGGGGCCAATCCCAAATCGATATAAACGATATGGTAATAGATCCACTTGCTCACTGCAAAAGTGGAAGTTTCACCATGTTGCTTACATCTGTCAAATCCTCTCAGATCTCCGCACGAGCATAGGGTGTAGGGTCTGGGGGTCAATTTGGGATTGGGCAATAATAGTGTATTCACTAGGAACCAAACTGATGCAAACGGGACAAAACGTGGAGGGACTTAGCTTCCTGAATTTGTCCAATGAGAAACTCTCGCTTCTGTTGAAAAACATTTTGGTTGCAAAACATTTAGCTACGGTGTGCACGAATGATTACACCCCCAGTCTTTAAAGTTGATGGTTGCTGGGGTTGATAAAATTATTAGCCTAATCAAAGTTGTTTTATAAACTGAAACTTTTTTCTTTTTTTTACCAGCAAAGGTCAATAAAAGGTGTGCGTGCAAAATAAACACGTGTTTTTTAATCTATTGTGGGGACAGAAAAGCTGTACATACTTTGAATCAAAATAAATAATTTAAACTTGTATTTTCTACAGCTGGATGGGATGAAAAATACCACTAAATTGGGGGTTTTAAATGTTCAATTCCCAAATGTTCTGAAAGCCATACAGACACCATCAATTGACTATTATTGATCTAACTCATCCCGGGTTGCTATTGTAGTAGGACAATTCCAGCGTTATGGACATTACATTTGCATGCAATATCACAAAATGGACAAACAAAATGTAAATTAAACTTTTGATGTGTGTGTCTATAGTACCCCTTGGGGGGAGTGTTCCCCCAAAAAAGCAGACCTCTAAATATTGGCATGTTAATGAAATAAAGCAAATAAGAAGCATTATGGATGTTACATGAAATGGACAAGCTTTTTCAGGAGACTAAACATAATAGTAAAAGTAGTGAGTTTGTAAGTCTTAGGTCAAAACATGAATAGCCTTTTCGAAGAAAAGTGGGAGCCCCATTGGCCCAGCGCCGCCAGGGTTTGGCCGGTGTAGGCCATCATTGTAAATAAGAATTTGTTCTTAACTGACATACCTAGTTAAATAAAGGTTTTAAAAAAATGTGGGTAAATATACAATTTTTTTGTATTACAATTCTTCTGAAATATTGTGCAAAATATATAAAAGACAATCTACATGTGCCTATACTAGGCTTGGTCGATACCCCATTATACAATATAATGTGTGTATTTTGAAATACTGACGGTATGATTTTCAATACCATTTTAAATAATCATTTATTATAAGTTAAGTATAACTATAAGAAACTTAAGATTTGTCAAATAAATTATATCCAGCTCAGGGATCCAGCTATGCATTTAGTCTGTTAACTTGTGGCGAGATGTGAAGATCAAGCTTCTTGGTTACAGCAGAAACATTCAATCCCCTCCTGGACCAAGATCCCTGTTGTCTTAATTGTTTTGTGCCACCTCCCCCCCAAAAAATACTCTGAACGAAAATATAAACATAACATGCAACAATTTAAAATATTTTACAGAGTTACAGTTCATATAAGGAAATCAGTCAGTTTAAATAAATTCATTAGGCCCTAATCTATGGATTTAACATGACTGGGAATACAGATATGCATCTGTTGATCACAGATACCTTTTTTAAAAACAAGGTAGCGGTGTGGAGCAGAAAACCAGTCCGTATCTGGTGTGAATACCATTTACCTCATGCAGCACAACACATCTCCTTCACATAGAGTTGAACAGGCTGTTGAATGTTGTCCCAATCATTTTCAATGGCTGTGTGAAGTTGCTGGACATTGGCGGGAACTGGAATACGCTGTCGTACACGTCGATCCAGAGCATCCCTAACATGCTCAATGGGTGACATGTCTGGTGAGTATGCAGGCCATGGAAGAACTGGGACATTTTCAGCTTCACGGAATTGTGTACAGATCCTTGCGACATGGGGCCGTGCATAATCATGCTGAAACATGAGGTGATTGTGGCGGAGAATGGCAAGACAATGATCTCATCACGGTATCTCTGTGCATTCAAATTGCCATCCATAAAATGCAATTGCGTTCATTGTCCATAGCTTATGCCTGCCCGTACCATAACTCCCCGCCACCATGGGGCACTCTGTTCACAATGTTGACATCAGCAAACCGCTCGCCCACACGACGCCATACATGCTGTCTGCCATCTGCCCGGTACAGCTGAAACCGGGAGTCATCCGTGAAGACAACACTTCTCCAGCGTTCCAGTGGCCATCGAAGGTGAGCATTTGGACTGCAGTCAGATCCTGGTGAGGATGACAAACACGCAGATGAGCTTCATGGAGACGGTTTCTGACAGTTTGTGCAGAAATTCTTCGGTTGTGCAAACCCACAGTTTCATCAGCTGTCTGGGTGGATGATCTGTGACAATCCCGCAAGTGAAGCCACCGGATGTGTGTGGAGCTCCTGATCTGGCATGGTTACACATAGACTCGTCAGTCTATTCTTGTTCTGAGAAATTAAGGCTATTCCATGTGAGAAATTGCCAAGAAACTGAAGATCTCGTACAGCGCTGTGTGCTACTCCCTTAACAGAACAGCGCAAACTGACTCTGACCAGAATAGAAAGAGGAGTGGGAGGCCCCGGTGGACAACTGAGCAAGAGGACAAGTACATTAAAGTGTCTAGTTTGAGAAACAGACGCCTCACAAGTCCTCAACTGGCAGCTTCATTAAATAGTACCTGCAAAACAGTCTCAATGTCAACAGTGAAGAGGCGACTCTGGGATGCCGGCCTTCTAGGCAGAGTTGCAAAGAAAAAGACATATCTCAGACTAGCCAATGAAAAGAAAAGATTAAGATTGGAAAAAAGGTGTTATGGACAGACAAATCTAAGTTTGAGGTGTTCGGATCACAAAGAACAACATTCATAAGTCGCAGAAAAAATGGAAAGATGCTGGAGGAGTGCTGGATTCCATCTGTCAAGCATGGTGGAGACAATGTGATGGTCTGGGGGTGGTAACGTGGGAGATTTGTACAAGGTGAAAGGGATCTTGAAGAAGGAAGGCTATCACTCCATTTTGCAACGCCATGCCCTACCCTGTGGACGGCGCTTAATTGGAGCCAATTTCCTCCTACAACAGGACAATGACCAATGAGAACAGCTCCAAACTATGCAATGACTATTTAGGGAAAAGGCAGTCAGCTGGTATTCTGTCTATAATGGAGTGGCCAGCACAGTCACCGGATCTCACCCTATTGAGCTGTTGTGGGAGCAGCTTGACCGTATGGTACGTAAGACGTGCCCATCAAGACAATCCAACTTGTGGGAGGTGCATCAGGAAGCATGGGGTGAAATCTCTTCAGATTACCTAAACAAATTGACAACTAGAATGTCAAAGGTCTGCAAGGGTGTAGTTGCTGCAAATGGAGGATTCTTTGACGGAAGCAAAATGTCTTGTTTCAATAAAAAATCATTATTTATAACCTTGTCAACATCTTGACTATATTCCTTTTCATTTTGCAACTAATTTCATGTATGTTTTAATGGAAAACTAATTTTGTTGTTTATTATTATAATAATAAAACAAATTTGAAATAGCGCCCATTGTGTGCACATTCGGTAATACCACATTCCCCGGTATGCTACAGAACTGGTATGAAAATCTGGATACCGCCCAAATTTAGCCTATACTTGCCAATCCACTTTTCTGGACACTGGATGAAGTCCGTATAGTTTGGGGGGTTTTCATTTGGAGAAGAAAAAATACTCCAGGACTATTCACAGTTTGTTGATAAACACTCTTGTCTTTCTATCTAAGAGTACTGCCATGTATGACAAATGCATTTCCGCATATATTTTCCAATAGAATCTTAGCTAGAACACATGTCGTTAGTTAGATGGCCAATGAAATTACAACTTTTTGTTGTTGTTGCGGATGCTCAAGTTGACTTTCCCAGGGAATTGCCCAGTAGAGAATGTGTTCTCAATAACTTGCCTGGTTAAATAAAGGCAAATCCCTATCTGCAGGCCTGCATTGACGGGGACCTGCCTTTCGCCAAGCGGCTACTGGAGACGGGCTGTGACCCAAACATCCGGGACAACCGGGGTCGTACGGGCCTGCACCTAGCGGCTGCCAGGGGGAACGTGGACATCTGTTGGTTCCTCCATAAGTTTGGGGCAGACCTCCTGGCTACAGACTACCAGGGTAACACAGCCCTGCACCTCTGTGGACATGTGGATACCATCCAGTTCCTGGTGTCCAACGGCCTCAAGATAGACATCTGGTAAGAGAGGGGCTGGGAGTTGGATTGAGGGGTAGTGGCTTTTGTTTTTTAGAGAGAGAGCTTGAATGCTGAGAGTGGCTCAAGTCTAGATATATCTGATGAGAAAGGGAAGGAGAGATGGGTAAAAGCTAGTGTTGGAACAGTTCAGAGCCTTAGACAGCCTACCGTCTGACAAAATGTGCATTAGACACATTAAACTAGCAAGACACATTAACTACACAAGACACATTAAACTAGCAAACGTAACAACCCCTCATCCCATTATTCAGAGTTGCCATCCTGAACAATATTTTCCTTTATCCCATTTCTACTCCACGGGCCATGGACTGATGCAGGACAATAAATGTGGGCTTAACATCTGAAAGAAGCACCAGCACCTCTTTACAATCTAACATCCAAGCGTTCCCTTTCACTTTCTCAGTAACCACAACGGGTCGACTCCCCTTGTACTGGCCAAGAGGCGCGGGGTGAACAAGGATGCTATCCGACTGCTGGAGGGCCTGGAGGAGCAGGAAGTTAAAGGATTCAACAGAGGAGCCCACTCCAAACTGGAGACCATGCAGATGGCTGAGAGCGAGAGGTGAGGGGGGGAGGTTGGGGGGGGGGCAATTAGGCAACACGAGTGGAGACTTCAAGCTGCGGAGTGAGCTTATGATATGATCTTAACTCTGTTACACCCATTCTAAGCTGGAGACCATGCGGATGGCAGAGAGCAAAAGGTGAGGCAGGGACAGGGTAGCACGAGGTGAAAGGGTTCCACAGGAGGTGACTATTGTAGTATGTGTGTTGCAGTTTCTGATTTTCACACCCACTCACAAGAGGGGGCAAGAGACGAGAACAGAAGTGCAGCATATAAAATATGAATGAATTTGCATCACTGTACTGGTTGTCAAACCTATCTTCAATGTCTCTCCGCTCCTCCGATAATCTCAGTGTGTGTATATATAAGTAATGTTACAGTCTTATCGCATTTACCACCATCTCCCCTCTCTCCCCCCTCAGTGTGACGGAAAGCCACTCCTATCTACAGTACCAGTCGAAGGTTTGGACACACCTACTCGTTCAAGGGTTTTCATTTATTTTTGCTATTTTCTACATTGTAGAATAATAGTGAAGACATCAAAACTATGAAATTACACATATTGTTGTAACCAAAAAAGTGTAAGCAAACCAAAATATATTTGAGATTCTTCAAAGTCGCCACCCATTGCCTTGATGACAGCTTTGCACACTCTTGGCATTCTCTCAATCAGCTTCATGAGGAATACTTTTACAACAGTCTTGAAGGAGTTCCCACATATGCTGAGCACTTGTTGACTGCTTTTCCTTCACTCTGCGGTCCAACTCATCCAAAACCATCTCAGTTGGGTTGAGGTCGGGCGATTGTGGGTGATCCGGGTGATCCAGGCTGCATCACACCCGGCCGTGGTTGGGAGTCCCATAGGGCGACGCCGGGGTAGGCCGTCATTTTAAAAATAAGAATTTGTTTTTAACTGACTTGCCTAGTTAAATAAAGGTTAAATAAAAATACATTGTCTTGGCCAGGTCAGTTCCCTGGTCAAATAGCCCTTACACAGAATTGAGGTGTGTTTTGGGTCATAGTCCAAAACAAATTATAGTCATACTAAGCTCAGATCAGATGGGATGGCTTATCGCTGCAGAATGCTGTGGTAGCCATGCTGGTTAAGTGTTCCTTGAATTCTAAATAATTCACAGACAGTGGCACCAGCGACGCACCATCACACCTCCTCATCCATGCCTCACGGTGGGAACCACACATGCGGAGATCATCCATTCACCTACTCTGCGTCTCACAAAGACACGACAGATTTCCACCGGTCTAATGTCCATTGCTTGTGTTTCTTGGCTCAAGCAAGTATTTTCTTCTTATTGGTGTCTTTAGTAGTGGTTTCTTTACAGCAGCTCGACCATGAAGGCCTGATTCACACAATCTCCTCTGAACAGTTGATGTTGCAATGTGTCTGTTACTTATTTGGGCTGCAATTTCTGAGGCTGATAACTAATGAACCTATCCTCTGTAGCAGAGGTAACTTCCTTTCCTGTGGTGGTCCTCATGAGAGCTAGTTTCATCATAGCGCTTGATGGTTTCAAAATTCTTGACATTTTCCAGATTAACTGATATCTTGAAGTAATGATGGACTGTCGTTTCTCTTTGTATATTTGAGCTGTTCTAGCCATAATATGGACTTGGTATTTTACCAAATGGGGCTATCTTCTGTATACCAACCCTGCCTGACAACACAACTGATTGGCTCAAACACATTAAGACATTCCACAAATTCACTTTGAACAAGGCACACCTGTTAATTGACTACCGCGTGAAGCTGGTTGAGAGAATGCCAAGAGTGTTCAAAGCTGTTATCAAAGCAAAGGGTGGCTACTTTGAAGGATCTCAAATATAAAATATATTTTGGTTTGTTTAACACTTTTTTTGGTTATTTTTTCTACTACATGATTCCATATGTGTTATTTCATAGTTTTGACGTCTTCACTATAATTCTACAATGTAGAAAAAATAAAGAAAAACCCTTGAATGAGTAGGTGTGTCCAAACTTTTGACTATACAAAACATAAAGAACACCGACTCTTTCCATGACAGACTAGGTTAAAGCTTTGATCCCTTATTGGGGTCCCTTGTTAAATCCTCTTCAATCAGTGTATATGAAGGGGAGGAGACGGGTTAATGAAGGACTTCTTAGCCTTGAGACTATTGACACATGGATTGTGTATGTGTGCCATTCAGAGGGTGACTGGGCAAGACAAAAGATTGAAGTGCCTTTGAACGAGGTATGGTAGCAGGTGCCAGGCATATTGGTTTGTGTCAAGAACTGCAACGCTGCTGGTTGTTTCTTGCTCAACAGTTTCCCGTACGTGTCAAGAATGGTCCACCACCCAAAGGACATCCCAGCCAGCTTGACACAACCTGCGGGAAGCGTTGGCGTCAACATGGGCCACCATCCCTTTGGAACGCTTTTGACACCTTGTAGAGTCCATGCCCCAAGGAATTGAGGCTGTTCGGAGGGCAAAGTGGGGTGCAACTCAATATAAAGAAGGATGTGCCTAATGTTTAGAACACTCTGTGTATATCAAGTTAACTGTGGGCTACTTCATTCTCTCCCTGTCAGTGCAATGGAGAGCCACTCCCTGCTCAACCCCAACCTCCAGAACAGTGAGGGGGTACTGTCCAGTTTCAGGACCACCTGGCAGGAGTTTGTAGAGGACCTGGGCTTCTGGAGGGTAAGTAGCACGTTGCAGCGTCACGGATGTTTTGCAGTGCAAGGAGACTGGACTTTTGTTCTGTGACATGCTGTACAGGCGTTTCTTTTGTCGGATTGATTAAGCTAGACATCTCCTGCTTAGCAACAGAACCTCCTTGCCAGAGACAGGAAGTTACACCGCAGATGTAGCCAATAAGGGGTCTTCAAATGACCATACTGTGTATAACCTGGTGTCTCAATTTTGGTGAAACTCACAATAAAGGCTGCTTTTCGAACTCTTGTTACAGGTGCTGCTACTACTGGTGGTTATCGCCCTGCTCTCCCTGGGCATCGCTTACTACGTCAGCGGGGTGCTGCCCTTCTCCGCCAGCCAACTGGAGCTGGTACACTGAGGAGGGAGAGAGGAACGGTCGGAACTGGGGCACAGATAGAGGAAGGAGGGGTTTTAAAAAAAGAAAGAGGACAAGAATGGAAGGTTTGGGGCGACATGCAAGGAAGCACTGGGGTTTAGATTGTAAAGGAGTGGGTGGATGTTTTAACTTTTAGATTCACTCGCGCACACATACGTACTCGCATAATTCCAGCAAAACATTCCCTTTCCAACCTTGGAGACTACTCTTACCTTAACAATCCAGCCCATTCTAGCAGAGAGCAGAGTAATGCTTGTTCTCATGTGATGTCATTGTGATTGATATGACGAGCCAGGGCTTGTTGTCCATATGTGATGGTTAACAGTGGCTTTTCCCCAGCTGGGCCACGTCCCAATGATCTCTCATTCCTCCTAAAGTGTGCACGTGTTAACTTCCCTTCACTAATTTGAAAGGATATGACTGGTATATGAAATATGGCTAGAACTCCCACCCAGGCCTCCACCAATCCAATGCTTTTAGATTTGTGAGAAGGCGTGAATTAGTGTACACTTCAGGAGATATTATTGGGCAGCACCCCGGAAGTCTGCATTTCCTGCATTTTGTACTATATATGTGTTCTATAACATTTGCTTTAAACATTCTCAACGTGGCCCGTTATGAATGAGAATCCACATCATTTCATGTGTCAACGTGGCCCGTTATGAATGAGAATCCACATCATTTCATGTGTTAGTAATGACAAAATAAATGACTAAATCAAACTAAATATTGTACAGTGGTGTGAATTTGTCACCGTTTTCTTTTTCTGGAATACTCACATGGCTTTTTAACGAATAACCCTCAAAAAGAGAAAATATTCAAATCTGTAGTGCTGGAAAAAGTACCCCGTTGTCATACTTGAGTAAAAGTAAAGATACCTTTTAATAGAAAATGACAAGTGAAAGTCACCCAGTAAAATACTACTTGAGTAAAGGTCTAAAAGTATTTGGTTTTAAATATACTTATGTATCAAAAGTAAATGTAATTAAGTATCAAAAGTATAAATCATTTCAAATTCCTTATATTAAGCAAATCAGATGGCACCTTTTTTCTAGTATTTTTTAATTTATGGATAGCCAGGGGCACACTCCAACATCATTTAGAAACAAAGCAGGTGTGTTTAGTGAGTCGCCAGATCACCAGCAGTAGGGATGACCAGATGCTCTCCAGTGCGTGAATTTGACAATTGTCCTGTCCTGCTAAGCATTCAAAATGTAATGAGTACTTTTGGGTGTTAGGGAAAATGTATGGAGTAAAAAGTATATTATTTTCTTTAGGAATGCAGTAAAGTAAAAGTAGTAAAAAATATACATAATAAAGTACAGATACCCCCAAAAAGTCATTTACACCACTGCAATTCTGACATCATGTGGTTTCATACTAATATTAAGTTACATAACTTTGCCTATCTAATGTAGTTGACACTATTCGAGTTTATAAGAAGAGAAATTGTTGCGTTGTGGACCTTTTTCCTAATGTTGTCACAATACATATTTTTCTGTGTTATGTTCTGTACTTTTCTATTGTTTACTTGTATTTTGTTAAGTTCTATTCATGTTAATATTACTTCTTTTTTTTAAGTCTCTTATTTGTTTTAACGATTTACGCAACACGGTCAAACGGTCTTACAAAGACAATATTTTCGGTTTATTTCCATTCTTACTGTTAATAACAGGTCTCTTTCACCCACACTTCAGTTCAGAATTTCCCTACTAATGATAATCAAGCTAGAACTATTGTGTGGAATTTTGCAAAGAGCAAAAATCCAACCGAAATCCAACCAAGTGTGTAGAGTTGGCCTGAGTGCCAGTCTGTTTCTGCTGTCTTGCCAACTCCTTTATGGAACTGTCATGCTGTTGCTTGATGATGACTGCAATGGAGTTGACAAGGGCACAAACAGATCTGGGACCAGGCTAGTGTAGATTTGCATGGGAATGGATGTGTCATGGTTCCTCTTCCAACTCCATGTCGAGTACACAATTAACTGTAGAGTAAGTAGCACCTTGATTGTGTGCCTTTTGAAAGAAAAATAAATAAATGTTTGCTGCATTTTGTGTTCAGTTAGTTGACAGCTTGTTAAACAGTGGTAGGCTACCAAATAGAAAAACTTTGTTTTCTGAAGATTATTCTAAATATTCTGTTTTTATGTTGTTTTTTTGCCATGTCAATTGTAGTATATAAATACAAATAAAAGAGAATCAAATTATCACACAATTACCCTATTGCTAACAAAAGACACACAAATAAAACTAAATTGCACAAGAAGAGAACCTGATTTTTACACTATTGCACTTCAAACATGAAACACACAAACTAAATTGCACAACTAATTGCATGACTAATTGCATTAGTACTGTATAAAGGTAGAGGTGCGCTATTTGATAGATTCCCCTACCTCTAGCTTCCAATGGGGAGACCTGAGGTCAACCTACCACCGCCCCCTCCCCATCTCGTACTTCTGAGTGGGAGACCTT
Organism: Oncorhynchus masou masou; assembly: GCF_036934945.1. Lineage (NCBI taxonomy): Eukaryota > Metazoa > Chordata > Actinopteri > Salmoniformes > Salmonidae > Oncorhynchus > Oncorhynchus masou. The sequence goes on from NC_088238.1 coordinate 38,914,521, forward strand.
CCCAGGCAGTAGCCTGCCAAGCTCACAAACTAGAATCAGAGGGCCACCCTCGACAAGCTTTATCAACCACAGTACCACACGGTGACATGATATCATTGACGTGACGTGCAAATGAGCGATAGAAAACCGATTGTGCAAATGTCACCATTCGGAAAATACAGCTCTGGAAAAAATTAAGAGCACTGCAAAATGATCGGTTTCTCCGGTTTGACTATTTATAGGTATGTGTTTGGGTAAAACGAACATATTTGTTTAATTCTATATACTACTGACAACATTTCTCCCAAATTCCAAATAAAAATCTAACAGCTTACTACACAACATACACATAGTATTACTTTCTTAGCTACAGTATACATATCTCCCTGGAATATTACATCATTTATGCAGCAGCATACAAGACATTTTTGGACTCATCTTGTGCTGTGCTCACTTGAACAGGAAGGTGATGTGGCAGTCCTTCATGGGCAAATTTTGTCCTTAAAGTCTGGCATTCTCTGGATTTATGGTGCTTTCAAGATAACTGGGAACTCTGAAAAACACAATGTTGAATCATGATGTTAGTGATCTTCAGGTCGGGGCTCTAGAAAGAGGCCAGAGTTCCCGACTTGGAATTCCGAGTTGGATGACCATTCAAAACATATTTTCCCAGTCGGAGCTAGTTTTTTCCTAAGTTACCTGTTATCTTGAACTCACTGAAGTCTGAGATTTCCCATTTCCGAGTGTCCAGTTGTTTTGAAAGCGGCAGAAATCTTGCTGTATGGACAGCATGGCCAATGTTGAATGTTAATCCTTTTAAACTTGGAAAGGAGACCCTTAAACCCAGAATTGGACCACACATCCACTCTACGATTGTTTTGCAATGCTTGCAGTTAGCCACTGATTCCTTCCAAACCACTCATTGTTGGGGCCTCGAGTAGCTCAGCAGAAATGTGCATCTGAAAACCATAACTGGCAGGTCAGTGCTAGAGGCGTCACTACTGTTAAGGGAATTTTTATCTATAATGACTAATTATGTATACATTTCAATCAGGATGTACTAATCAGAATGCAATTATGCTACTGTACATGTATGAATTTTCTCTCTTGCTCACATTATTGAATATAATGTAGTGAATGTAGTCGAGAGTTTAGTACAATGACGGTCTGTTCCTTTGTACAAATGAATGAACTATCTCCAGATGGCAGGGACGGACTATCTCCAGACTGTCTAGAATGCTTATCTACACTGACTGACCATGGCTCTAGGCGAGGAGGGAAGGCTTGAGAACTATAGGGCCTTTCTACCAGTGTCAAGAAGAGACGTAACATTTAGAAAACGCTGACGTCATTTTCAGTTTATAACCTGTGGTTAAATGTGTATGAACTCAGTACTCTCTTGAATTAAAGGCTGTTACTTGACTTTTAAGACTGGGGCTCTATCCATTCTTATAAAATAAGGGTCTTACAAACCCTTATGCATTGACAGAGTGTTTAATTTTGATTGGGAATTAAAACAGAGGAATTAAATTCCTTCAGCAACTACAGACCCAGGTTCAATCCCAGGCTGTGTCACAGCTGGCCGAGTCCAGGAGACCCGTGAGGTGGTGCACAGTTGGCCCAGCGTCGTCCGGGTTAGGGGAGGGTTTGGCTGGCTGGGATGTCCTTGTTCCATCGCGTTCTAGCAACTCCCCGTGGCGGGGCGGGCGCATGCACGCTGACCTCGGTCACCAGCTGTACAGTGTTTCCTCCAACACAGTGGTGCAGCTGGCTTCCAGATATAGCGAGCAGTGTGGCTTGGCGGGGTCATGTTTCAGAGGATGCATGGCTCTCGACCTTCACCTCTCCTGAGTCTGAACAGGATTTACAGCAATGGGACAAGACCGTAACTACCAATAAGGGGTAAAAAGTACACACACAAAAAAACTCTAATTGTTCAATTTGTGATTTCCAACTTGTTTATGGCCGATGATCACCGATAAATTGTATCTGTAATTTCTCTTCATATCGCAAGGATTGAAAAGGATTTGCCAGTAGATTGTTGACTTGATTCATCATGATGACTGCTTGCTAATATTTTGAAAGTATGATGTTGACATGTCCAATCAAAGCTACTGTAGATATAGTGTGATTTGACATTTTATCTGTAGCCAATGACCTTGAGCCTTCTTAGATGGGCACTTCAAATGTAACTCTATGGCAGCAGCCAAGGGGTTTGAATCTTCGAGCTCTCCCTGTATATATTGCATTGATGTAGTGTCCCCATGAGTGACAGAACACTGAGCCAATCACGGCGCATCTAGAGAACATTACCAATCTCTAAGCGCCGTATTTTCCGCTGGCTGCCCAAACATCACAGAAAGCACTGAGCTAGTGTTACGACTCCCACCGAAGGTAGCTCCCCTGCTTGTGTTTGGGCGGCGCTCGGCGGTCGTCGTCGCCGGTCTACTACCCGCCACTGCCACCGATCCCTTTTTCCTTTTCTGTTCGTTTGGTTTTATTGGTTGCAGCTGTCCCTTATTTTGTTTCTTGATTTATGTCTATTAAAGCCTGTTAGGCCCGCCTATGTTCGTGCGGGATTATTTTCTGTTTGTCGGGGTGTGCATGTTTGTGTTCCTCTCCGTTTGTGCCCTGTGTTGAGTCGGACTATTTTTCAGTCTGTTTATCGCCTATGGTTTTTGCCGTTCGTGTGGGAATCCCAATGAAGACGGTTTTCCCCAGTATCCTCTGCTCTCTGCAATTGACTCTGCACCCACCACTCCAGGCTATTGTGACAGCTAGGCTGAAACACCTGCATTTTGGAGCTGCCTTATTCAAGAAAGCAAAAAAGAGACCATGTTTGTGCGGAGCTTTATCAACTCAAAGATATTTTTTTTTACATTGTTTCTCAAACTGATACATGACACGTATTAATGCCAAAATAACATTCACATTTATATGCCTTCATTTACACCAGGCCAGGCAGCCTGTAGGTCTACATCTATGCGTGCGCGTCCTTACTCAATACTGACAGGAGCATTCCAAACAAGAGACAAATTGACAAAACTCATAAAAGGAATGAAATAAACCAAAACTTGTTTCTCACAAGTGTAGCATATGTTGTTCACTCTGCAAACAATGTGTCCACTCAGACAATGAGAAGGGGAAGACTGGAATAATAATATTGAATGCATTCAAATAAATTACCGTAACCAAAGTAACAACATTGTAGATTAGAAATTATAGGAATTAAAGGTAAATGAAGGTGATATATGTAATGGTGAATTGTTATACACTAACAAGCAAAGCAAACAATTGACACAATGAAGTTATGAAACAACCATGTCAAAACACTACAAGTCATTCATATGGAACACTGTTTGGGTTGTAGGCCTACCGTGTTAAAAACCATTTATATAGATATATATACAACCTAATACAGAAAGTTTTCATACCCCTTGATTTGTTTTACATTTTGTTGTGTTACAGCCTGAATTCAAGTCGAATACAAAAAAATACAAAAATCTCACCCATCTACACATAATACCCGACAATGACAAAGTGAAAATATATGTTCTATTGAAATATTGAATTTACATAAGTATTCACATCCCTCAGCATGTTAGAATCAACCTTTCCCTGTGATTACAACTGTCTTTCTGGTTAAGTTTCTAAGAGCTTTGCACACGTGGATTGTAAAATACTTGCACATTATTACTTTTTACTCTTCAAGCTCTATTCCATTTATTCTTAAACTAAAAAAACTCCCTAGTCCTCACCGATGAAGAGCATACCCATAACATGATGCAGTCACCACCATGCTTGACAATATGTTGAGTGGTACTCAGGGATGTGTTTTGTTGGATTTGTCCCAAACATAACACTTTTGTATTCAGGACATAAAGTTAAATTCTTTGCAACATTTTTTTGCAGTTTTATTTTAGTGCGATATTTCAAACAGGATGCATGTTTTGGAATATTGTTATTTTGTACAGGCTTGCTTCTTTACAATGTGTCATTTAGGTACGTTTTTAAAACCATCTTTATATGGCGTGAATCTGAAGACATCGCCACATTTCATATGCCAAAGCAAAACCCGTAGTGAAAGACCCCAGAGACCTGACCACTGCAGCTGACTGTAGGCCTACCTCATCCAAACAACCAAGGCTTGAGTTTAATCATTCAGGAGGACAGGCTTTAACCCAGGATAGCTGAACAAGCATAGAATCAGGAATTAGAATAGTAATTGTGTAGTGAACACGATGGGAGACAGGGAGCTGGTTTCAAGCGCAGGGCGTAGCAGGTGTTTATTTGTAAAGGACCACAGGAGGAGGCAGGTAGCTGGGTCCAGGGGCAGGCAGAAGGTCATACACAGGGGGTCCAAAAAGGCAACAGTTCAGGCAGGGAAAAGACTAGTGACGTCGTCTGGGAGATCAGGCAATAGGTTGATAACAGGAAATCCGATAGGCTAAAGTACAGGCAGGAAATAGGCGTCGTTAGTGAGGCAGGCCAAAGCTATCATACAAGGGAGGATTAAATTACGGGAAAAGCATAGGTCCAAAAAGGAGTGTCACAAAACAAACAATACCTCACAATGATGGAGTGCAAAGAACTGAACTAAATAGTGTGTGATAATGACATACAGGTGTGTGAACAGGTGATTGGGATCTGGAGAGTGAGCTGCGTTCAGGGGATCTACGTGTTTGAGAGTGTGAGTTGGAAGCAGACGTTACAAATTGAGTAAGATCTCTATGTGAACAAGCTTGGAGCTGAGTATGTGGTAGAGGAAATCCTGCCCTTTTCCATGGGGTGTAATGCAAAAAGTAATGTAACAGATTACTTTTCCCATGCAGTAATAAGTAAATGAATTTGTTATTGTTGAAAGAAGTATTGAGTAATAGGTAATATATTACTTTTTTGAGTAATGACACCAACACTGATTACACTTTTCTTTTTTATTTCCAAAGCTTCTTAATAGGACTGAACCAATATCTCAGGACTTGCTATTCCATTTCTTCCACAGCGTAGAGTACTTTACCCACTTTTGGAGAGAATTTTAGAATCGAACTCTCTATTCTCACCATAAAAACAAGGTGGAGGTGTTTTGGCTTTCTCACTGGGCCTGGTTTTTCTCTCACTAACTACCTGGTAAAATAGGCAACACTCTGAGACCACACTGGGCTTTACTCTGAATTTGATTTATTTGACCTTTATTTAACTAGGAAGTCAGTTAAAAACAAACTCTTATTTTCAATGACAGATTTATACCTTGTCAGCTCGGGATTTGAACATCTTTTTTACTTCTTCCCCCCCCCACACACACACACACACACACACACTCACACACAAACTAAACCACTAACCAAACAAATATGAACTGCAAAATAGTTTATTAATAATCTAGATGGAAGGTTTTCTCTCAAAGTATTTCAGGGATGTGGAGAAGAGGGGGCTCATAGGCCTACTCAAGGTTTAGCTTAGATGGCTGGATCAAGGAATGGAGGGATCGAGGGGTTTGGGATTGGGCGGGGAGAAAGACGGATCAGGGGAGTAGCGGCCCGACTCTGACCCTGCTCTTGCAGGGCTACTGCTCCCACTGGGGAAGACTGGGTTTATGTGGTGAGTGGTTGAGAACCCCCCTGCTGGCCGGTGCAGGTAGTGTGGTGGGGGGGACATATAGGCTGCCATCTGCATTTGCATGGCCCGGAGGACCCAGGGGTTATACATCGCTGCTTGCATCCATGCCATCTGGGCCTGAGCCATCTGGGCATACAGGGCCTGGGCTTGAACCTGTTGGGATTGGGCCTGGTGGGCATTTAGGGCCTGAGCTTGGAACTGCTGGGCTTGAGCCTGATGGGCCTGAGCTTGTGCTAGGTGGGCATTTCGGGCCTGGGCTTGTGACTGGTGGGCTTGGTGTGCCTGGGCCTCATTTGCCTCTTCGAACTGGGCCTTGGCTATACAAAGCTGGTGGTTGATGGAGGGTGTGAAGACCAAAGGGTGGGCTAGGTGGTAGGGGCAGGCATCGGGGGTGGCCACAGGGGAACCTGGGGCTGGTCCAGCTGGTCCTGGTGCCCTGTCGAAAGGGTTGGGGTTGAGCCTCACCCAACCATGGCCTATGGGTGTGATGCTTCGACTACTACCGCTGTGTCCGTCATGGGTGGTGGTAGGCCTGGATGTCGGCGAAGATGCCACAGAGGCCGTTGGTGGGTTTGGGGAGGAGGAGGCTGGGGCTGTGGTGGGAGCCGGGGTGGAGTAGGTGTAATAGGGGGTTAGGGCCTGTGCAGGGGTGGATGGGTTGGAATAGGAGCAGGAGGGGGCTGGGGTGGGGTAGGACAAGGTAAAGGACGGGGCTGGGGAGGAGGCTGGAGCCAGGGTGGGTGTGGATGGAGTGTGGGAGGAGGAGGGTGTGACCAGCAGAACGGTCTTATTCTGGTTAACAGCCGAGCTGATCTTGGCAACCAGGTCCTTGGCAGCTAGCGAGAGCTGCTCCTTCTCCTTCTTCTCATCCTTCTCGGCCTGGCCGTCCCGGGTCTCAGCTTTACTGGTAACGGGAGGGCTAATGGGAGTAACAGGAGTGTCGGGCTGACGGGGAGGACCAGGGATGACCATGACTATCTCCACATCATCCTCCTCCACCGCTTCCACCTCTGCAACCACCGGTACCTTGATCTTCTTCAGTAGGTTCTCCTGGTGCTGTCTGAAGCTGTGATGGTAGTACATGGACAACTGGAAAACATAGGACAGGCATTGAGATGAGATAGGGCCTATTTGTAAATCCTAGAGATTGTGACAGTGAGTTATGATTGCGAGCCGTAAAATAGCTTATATGATGATAGTGTAGGTAGGCTTTATGTCCCAAATTACACCATGTGCACTACTTTTGACCAGGGCCCATAAGGGGAGAGAAGGAACCATAAATGGAATAAATAGAGTGCCATTTGTGACAAAAACATGTAACCACATTGGTAATGCATTGCTAATAGATTTAGGCCACTTCATGTGTTTGATCAATTAGGCCATACCTTTGAGGTGGGGGAAGCTGAGGAGAGCTTTTGAAATCCGTAGAGGATCAGTTGTTGGTCGAATCCTGCCATGGTGACACATGGGAGAGTAGGTTGGAATCCTGTTCGCTGCAACACCTCCTTGGTGAACCGTTCCTCATCGAGAAGCATGTAAATGCCATTCTTGTCCCATGTGGCCGATTTGAACAAGTCCGAATCCACTATTTTCCACAACCTCGTAGGGAAATCTTGATTGAAGAAGGAATTGCTCAGTTTCACTGTTTTTTCGTGGTCAAGACGAGGCCTCTTCCGATATTTGAGCATCTGTCGAGCGTTTTCCTCCAGAAGGTAGCTAAGATCTACGTCAGTGCCAATCGCGGAAGTCTCAGCTTCGACATCTCGTACCCTCGTACTGTTGTGCCGTTTGTGAACCGTTAGGTCTATGCCTAACACTCTTGGAGATGCACTCATGCTGTCACTATTTAGCTGTTGCGATTGTTCCGCTAAAGTATTCGTGGCCATATTTTTGGCAAGCAAGCCGAAAACTTTATATTGCTTCACAGGTACTTCTCAATAACAGAAAACACGATTGCTGTCGTCATTAATTTTAAAAGTAGCACTTGTTTTTATGGACGTCATAGAAGCTCAATGGCAACGAGGTGACATCATAATGCGCTTTCAACCAAGGTGAATTCGCGCGTGCAAACAATCCAAACAACAGTCAAGGCTCGAATTTTTTTTCTGATTAGTCACTCAGAATATCAATCGTTGACATTCCGAGTGGTTCCCTCAGCGCGCTTTAAAACAACCAATGTAAGTGGACATCGCTCTTACTGTTGTATATGCTTTCCTTTGAGGCGGTTTATTAAATGGTTTATTCAAAGAAACAGAACGAAACTCCCGCCCTACCACAATAAAGAAAAAACACACACAGAAATATTGTTGGACACAACAATATTTAAAAATAAATAATAATAATAATAAATAAATAATAATAATAAAGATAAAGTATTTATCTTTAGAATAGCTTCGGAGTTCTTTGGCGTCTATGCTTTTACTTTTACGTATGGCTCGCGTCTCACTGTGACTCGTTTCTAAATGTTTTGTGTGTTGGCATTGGTTACTAAAAAAGTTCGCATTGTGACGTGTTTAATATGTATGAAGCATGCAGCTTTCAAGTGAATTCCATCCATCAATCATTCTTTACCATCCTGCAAGGCGCACAGACAAAAACTTGCATGGGCAAAGAGTAACGGATTTTTCCCACTACCGTGCCCTCTCATACATACAACTAGAATATACCGAATCCTTACCGGTATAACAATCTCTCCCCACGCTCATCCCCTGGGCTCCCGTCTGGACTGGTGTCGACGTGGTCTCCCCCAGAGGAGTCGGGGGACGAGAACTTCTCCGCAGAGCGTCCATGCTTCAAAGAGCGGACAGACACGATCCTCACGCTCACCCCGGTTGCCAAGGCTGCCAAGAGGCTTCCTCTGGACCAGGGAAATGTGAGAATATGTTGTGTTTATTTGCTGTCTGTATGCTGAATGATTTTATTGTTCACCTGCCTGGGGACTGGATATATGAGCTATTTCGTTAACACCTTCCTATTATTGAGTTGCACCCCCCATTTGCCCTCAGAACAGACTCAATTAGTCAGAGCATGGACTCTACAAAGTGTCAAAAGTGTTCCACAGGGATGCTGGCCCATGTTGACTCCAATGCTTCCCGCAGTTGTGTCAAGTTGGCTGGATGTCCTTTGGGTGGTGAACCATTCTTGATACACACGGGAAACTGTTGAATGTGAAAACCCCAGCAGCACTGCAGTTCTTGACACACTCAAAGCGGTGTACCTAGCACCTACTACCATACCTCAAAGGCACTTCAATCTTTGGTCTTGCCCAGTCACCCTCTGAATGGCACACATACACAATCCATGTGTCAATGGTCTCAAGGTTTTAAAAATCCTTCTTTAACGCGTCTCCTCCCCTTCATCTACACTGATTGAAGTGGATTTAACAAGGGACAATAAGGGATCATAGCTTTCACCTGGATTCACCTGGTCAGTCTGTCATGGAAAGAGCAGGTGTTCCTAATGTTTTGCGAACTCAGTTCAGTACTTTTGACGATAATCTGTTGCCATTTGGGACGCAGACCTTGGCTAAAGTAGGCCTACAATGCAAAACAGATTTTTTTAAAGATTTAGCCATGTTTCAGTTGTACATGGTCCCTGTCAAAGCAATTTAATGTATACAAATTCCTTTCAGGGACAGAACCTGCCACTGCAACCCACCAGGCCGATCGGGGAGATTCTGTGCCACTGCCGCCCTGCCCTGCCACGTCCCTGACTACCCTGGGAAACTCTGGATGCCGGTGGAGACCGACTTGATGAAATCAGAGCGGGAGGTGAGGGAGAGATAAAGAGGGATAGATGGATAGATGGATGGATGGATGGATGGATGGAGAGAAAGAGAAAGGAGAGAAAATTCATTGTATATACAAGTGCCAGCAAAAACCTGTATGTTGCCATCGACAAGGAGATGTTCCTTAAGGAGATTCTGGAGATGGCTCCCCCATAGCTGTTTATCAACAAGAGAATGTGCGGTATCTACCGACAGTTTAGCCTGTATGGACAGTTTAGCCTGTATGGACAGTTTAGCCCTGTATGGACAGTTTAGCCTGTATGGACAGTTTAGCCTGTATGGACAGCTTAGCCTGTATGGACAGTTTAGCCCTGTATGGACAGTTTAGCCTGTATGGACAGTTTAGCCTGTATGGACAGTTTAGCCTGTATGATTTCGATAAGATGTACGGTTCGGTAAGATGTACGGTTCCCGTGATTGCGGGGAACGTGGTGATCGAGAACAACGCCACGAGCGGCCCAGTATGCCCTGCTTGGGATGGCGCTCAGAGCGTAAGCAAGGTAATTCATACACACACATTTTTATTTGTGGAAAAGAAGATTCCCACCGGGCACCAACGTGAAATAGACGTTGAATTGACATCTGTGCCCAGTGGGTTGTTGATTTCATGTTTAGCTACAGCATAATGGAATGTTAAAAACGACACCCTAATAATCAAATGAATCAGTATGTCCCAAATGGCACCCTATACCCAATATAGTGCACTACTTTTGACCAGTCCAGTCAAAATTAAAGCACTATAAAGGTGATTGGGATCTTTATATAAGATCAGACATAAGATCTGATCATCCTTAGCAAATAACTTCTGTGCTTTGTGAGATCGCTGTCGTCCGGTCTCTTCCCACATTTGGTGAGGATTCCCGGGCGCAGCTCTGGCTATTGATGGCCATCCCCGATGCCCCGGATGTCTCAGCCCAGAGCCAAGATGATGGATGCCCTCTCCCACAGCAACACAAAATTTGGTGAGGATTCCGCCGCTCTGGCTACATGCCTTCCTTACAGAAAGTCTATGATGGCCCTCTCAGCACAGCAACACAAAAGGGCCGACATGCCTTCCTTTCCCTCCTCTTCCTCCTCCTTCGCTACCACCTTCATTGCCCATCCCGTATATACTCTCACAAAGATACATAGGCACATCTAGATTCATAAATGAAGATACCCTGCATTATATGTGGCTGTTTCTCTCTTTGTCCATACATTGTTCACATTATACTGCATCTACCAGCTGCAATATTATGGCTGCATCTCTCTATTCTATTCCCTGTGTGTACACTACTTTCAACCAGAGCCCTATAGACCCTGTTTAAAAGTACTATGCTTTTATTCGTTCAGACAGCTTTGTTTTTAGACTGCACCTTGTTTGCCAACAGGGGGCAGTAGAATCATACCAACACACACACACACACACACACACACACACACACACACACACACACACACACACACACACACACACACACACACACACACACACACTATTACATTACAACAGCCACTTGTATAAGTGTTTATGTTGTGTGAGTTTAGGGTTGCGTCCCAAAAGGCACCCTATTCGCTATATAGTGCACTACTTTTAACCAGGAACAATAGGGCCCTTGTCAAAAATGTTATATAAATTCAAGTCATTATATAGGGCTTCACAAACACACACACACACACACACAAACAGGTCTGAGTCTGGAGATGAGCTAATGTTGAAAGCCACAGGTACACAAACAGAGCCTTGTAGTCTGAGGGTAAAGTGCTTAACCACAACCTCTCTCTCTCTTTCTCTCTCTCTCTCTCTCTCTCTCTCTCTCTCTCTCTCTCTCTCTCTCTCTCTAAAAGAACAGGACAAAGGACAACGTTTTTCCAGACAGATCAATAACTGTGTGTATCTGTGTGTGTGGGTGGTCCCACAAGACAAAAGAGAGACGTAGAGGAGCCAAACCAAGCACATTAAGTGTGTGGCCATCTTGTAAGCTCTGTCTCTGTCCACACTGGTCTCATAGACTAGACTTGACATAGTAAACGTAAATCCGGGACACCCAAATTAATATGATATGTTAAGTTTGGTACGGTTAAATAAGACAGAAGGTTACTTAAGGCAAAAACGAAAGTAGGGTGGTTGATCATTTCAGCTAATTAGCTACTTAGCGACTGCTTACTACTTTTTAGCTACTTTGCAACTACTTAGCATGTTAGCTAACCCTAACCTCAACCCTTTAACCTACTTCGTAACCGTAATGTAAGCCAGCTAGCAGACATTAGCATTAGCCACCCCTAGCTAACGTTAGCCGCAACAAATTGGAATTCGTAACATGTTGTACGTTTTTCAAATTGGTAGCATATTGTATGAACGGAAATTCACTGATATGAATACTGATATGAAATGGATGATGGACTTCCACAAATTAATACGTACCATACGAAACGTAACATTTGATACTAAATGGCGTGATCTCAGATTTACATACAGAATAATACGAAATGCTCTGAGACCATGTTGCTCTGTCTGCTGTATCTCATTTGGGTGATAACAAGCAGTGTCTGTAATATTGATTTTTAGAGGGCAGACGGGGGAGGAGTGTGTGGTTAGAGAGAGGAGGGAGAGGCAGAGTGATAGAGAGAAAGGAAGGGAGGGATAGTATGCAAGAGAGACAGGGCCAGATAGAGATTAAGAAGGAGAGAATGAGACAGAGAGAGGGAGAGGAAGGGTAGGAGAGAAAGATGGTCTTTCTTCTATCAACAGATAATGAAGTGTGTTAAAAGAAGAATGTGTGTGTGCCTGGCACCATTGGACTCTGGAAGTGAGGGAGAGAGAGAGAGCAAGAGAGAGAGCTGTTAAAGAGAGGCTTTGTGTGGTGAGAGCAGGGTTAGGGAGTAAATTATTACATGTAATCAGTTACATTACAAAAAAAGGAACTGTAATCGGTTAAAGTTAGTTCATGTTAACGTTTGTGTGAAAATATACATCATGACACTTTTCAACTACATTCAATTCAGCATTGGAAAAAAAGTGCACGTTTAAATTTGTTCCACGTGAGCGAGTCTGACCAGAAGTCAGAGATCACTATGATGACACACCAAATTCGTTTGATTGATTTTGGTTGTCTTCTTCTAATTCCTCTTATGGGGAAAGTAATCCAAAAGTAATCTGATTACATTACTGAGTTTGGCTAATCCAAAAGTTACGTTACTGATTACAATTTTGGACTGGTAACTAGTAACTGTAAAGGATTACATTTAGAATGTAACTTACCCAACCTTGGATGAGAGTAGGATGGACAAGAACAGAGAGACTAGAGGGAGTCAAAGAGAAGTATAGAGGTACAGTATATAGAGAGAGGGAAACTGGCAGGGAGAAAAGGAAGGTAGAGCTGGGGATATTATAAAAAGGAAGGCGGGAGAAGGGAAGGAGAAATTGTGTGTGTGAGAGGTAGAAAGAGAGAGGGAGTGTAGAGTCAGTGTGTTTTAGGCATAGGGGTTGAGAGATAAAAAGAGAGAGATAAAGACAGAGTGAGAGACAAAAACTGAAAGAACATACAAAGAAAGCAGCACATATCAAAGGTGGAAATTATTACATGTAATCTGATTACAAGTAGTCCAAGAAGTAATCACCGAGTTTTTCAAAGTATCTGTAATCTATTTACAACATTTTTGCTGGTAACATAACCGATGAGTTGTTTTTGTTTGTAATCAGATTATATGTAATCAGATCTCCAACTCTCTAACTCCCCAAGTACCATCTCTTGTCTATCCTCCTTCTTTCCTCCTTTTCCCTTTCTCTTTTGTAATTCATACCCTCCCTTACACCTTCTTTGTCTCCTTCCCTCTATTTATATGTTTTCCCTCTCTCTAGTCAGCTACTAGTTACAAACAGGAAGTGTTTTTTACGAGAACATGCCCCTGGCTCCCTTTCTATTTCTTTTCTAGTTTCAGCAGTGGCGGACTGTGTGTGTGGTGCTGACAGAGGGGTTTTCTCCTTCTCTGCGGGTGCCCCCCTCCTACACACACACACACACACACACACACACACACACACACACACACACACACACACACACACACACACACACACACACACACACACACACACACACACACACACACACACACACACACAGAACCCTTCCTTTTATATCTTTGTTATATTCTGGTTGCCTGGCAGCATATTTCCTTTCTTCCTACCACACACTCATTAATTACTCTCTCTCTCTTGTTTCTCTTCTGGGTCTCTCTCTCTTGTTTCTCTTCTGGGTCTCTCTCTCTTGTTTCTCTTCTGGGTCTCTCTCTCTCTTGTTTCTCTTCTGGGTCTCTCTCTCTCTTGTTTCTCTTCTGGGTCTCTCTCTCTCTCTTGTTTCTCTTATGGGTCTCTCTCTCTTGTTTCTCTTCTGGGTCTCTCTCTCTCTCTTGTTTCTCTTCTGGGTCTCTCTCTCTCTCTTGTTTCTCTTCTGGGTCTCTCCCTCTCTCTTGTTTCTCTTCTGGGTCTCTCTCTCTCTCTCTCTTGTTTCTCTTCTGGGTCTCTCTCTCTCTCTTGTTTCTCTTCTGGGTCTCTCTCTCTCTCTTGTTTCTCTTCTGGGTTCTCTCTCTTGTTTCTCTTCTGGGTGTTTCTCTTCTGGGTCTCTTCTGGTCTCTCTCTCTCGTTTCTCTTCTGGGTCTCTCTTGTTTCTCTTCTGGGTCTCTCTCTCTTGTTTCTCTTCTGGGTCTCTCTCTCTCTCTTGTTTCTCTTCTGTGTCTCTCTCTCTCTCTCTTGTTTCTCTTCTGGGTCTCTCTCTCTCTTTCTTGTTTCTCTTCTGGGTCTCTCTCTCTCTTGTTTCTCTTCTGGGTCTCTCTCTCTCTCTTGTTTCTCTTCTGGGTCTCTCTCTCTCTCTCTTGTTTCTCTTCTGGGTCTCTCTCTCATGCTCTCTCTTTCTCCTTCCCTCTTTCTCTCTCTCCACTCCCTTTATTCCTCATCCCTCCTTTCTGGACTTCATGGGCAAACGCGGGTATTTATGGACGACACAGTGTGACTCTCTGACAGCTGGAGAGAGTAAGAGAGCCTTGTTTCTTGCTCCAGTGTAATTCAGTGGTGGCTAGTGTACTACCACAACTTGTTACCCCCCTCCCCCCAACCATTATTAGTTTAACTTCCTCTTTAAATTACCTATTGAATGATGGTCTGTGATAATGGGCTATAGTGGGTTAATGGGGTTGTGACTTGTCGGGACAATAGTTGCACTATTGAATCTGTGTGTGCAGTGAGAATGTGAATTAAGGCATAAAGGCCACTTGGTTGTAGGTTGTGACTTCTTGGGCAACAGTGACAGCATTGAACTGTGTGTAGAGAATACCAAGCCAGTGTCATTGTAGGACTAAGGCCACTAGGGGGCATTGTGATTTTATGATTTTTAGCTGTTGAAGAAGCAGCAGCTGTTCTGTGTTTGGTTTGGACCTCAGGAAGAACACGACAAAATACAGAACACTTATGGCCAAGTATTTATTATACAGAACACTAATGGACATTCTAATCACAGAGTTAAAAGTGTGGCTGTTGAGGCTGGTTACAAGCTGTAACCAGCCTCAAAGATATATGAGACAAGCTTTCTAATCTATGACAATGAGATGATTTGTGTTTGCAATATGTTTGCTTGTATGATGGCTACACATAGTCTGGGTGTCAGTATTGTTTCTGCTCTCTTGCCAACTCTTTATGGAATTCCCATGCTAGACAATGACAATGGAGAAGGAAAAAGCACAAACAGATCTGGGGCCAGGCTAGGATGATTTGATGATTTGGGTTTATTCGACTACATTTAACCCGTTCCTCGTGGGAATGGGATGATTGTAGTAGGAGCTGAACACATGCAGACAATCATCATGGGATTACAACAACTGTTGAGATTATCTAGTCAAATAAACTGTTGTCACTTTAACTCTCAATCCTAATCTGTTGGTTTGGTTACAGAGACAGATTATAACTAAATGGAATTAGAATTGGGTCATTATGGCAGAATAAAATTGGGTCATACTTAACATTGGAGTGTGATTTTCTCTATTGTAAAATAATGTGTGTGTGGGGGGGGGTGCGGGATGTAACCTCTGTTTAACAACATTTCACACCTCTAACCTCTTGAAATAAATATGGCACACACACACCGTCTTCCACCTTACACAAACACACCGTCTTCCACCTTACACAAACACACCGTCTTCCACCTTACACAAACACACCGTCTTCCACCTTACACACACACACACAGACACACACACACAAACACACAGTCCCCTCTTCCTTCCTGTACCGGTGGCACAATGTAGCTCCTCTCTAAAGAATGCCAACAATGTCCCGAATGAGCATGGGGGCACACACACACACACACAGCGTAGGAAAACAGTTAGATAGGTCATCTGTTACATCACAGCTTCCCCTCTCTCCTCCCAACAACATTCCCCTCACTTCCCACCTTGTTCCTAAAAACACCCTCTCTGCCTAACTTCCACACCCGTCCACGTTGTTTCTAAAAACACCCTTTCCTCCCCCTCTGTCCCATATACACCCGTACCACTTCCTGCCCTCGTTCCCTCCCTCCCTCCATAGTCACTGGGTGAGGTCTCTATGCCAGACGTCACTAGGAGAGTTAATGTCACCCAGCGAGAGGTGGGCGTGACTCCCTGTGATGTTGGTGGAAACGTGATGGACATTCTTTTCTTTACTCCCTCCCTCTCTCCTCTAACTCTGTCTCTGTCTCTCTCCTCTAACCCTGTCTCTGTCTCTCTCCTCTAACTGTCTCTGTCATTTCTCTCTCTCTTTGTCTGTCTCTCTCTCTCTCCTCTAACTCTGTCTCTGTCATTTCTCTCTCTCTCTCTCTCTGTCTCTCTGTCTCTCTCCTCTAACTCTGTCTCTGTCTCTCTCCTCTAACTCTGTCTCTGTCATTTCTCTCTCTCTCTGTCTCTCTGTCTCTCTCCTCTAACTCTGTCTCTGTCTCTGTCTCTCTCCTCTAACTCTCTCTGTCATTTATCTCTCTCTCTGTCTCTGTCTCTCTCCTCTAACTCTGTCTCCGTCATTTCTCTCTCTCTCTGTCTCTCTGTCTCTCTCCTCTAACTCTGTCTCTGTCTCTCTCCTCTAACTCTGTCTCTGTCATTTCTCTCTCTCTCTCTCTCTCAAAATTAAATTCAAAGGGCTTTATTGGCATGGGAAACATATATGTTTACATTGCCAAAGCAAGTGAAATAGATCATAAGCAAAAGTGAAATTAACAAAGACAAATGAACAGTAAATGTTACACTCACAAAAGTGGAATAGAGACATTTCAAATGTCATATTATGGCTCGACACAGTGTTGTAACGATGTGCAAACAGTTAAAGTACCAAAGTGACCATAAATCAACGTAAATATGTGTCTCTCTTTATCCGTTCGGTCAACTAAGGAATGTCCCCAGTGTAATTATCTCCAGCGTGACCTTGGTACTGCCGACAGCCACTTTGATTGCACAGGGCCTGTATTCAAAAAGTGTTTCAGAGGAGGAGTGCTGATCTAGAATCAGGTCCCTCCGATGCCCATGTCATCTTTTCCATTCTGATCTATCATTAAGGCACAATCAGAATCAGATATATTTCTATTTTTCTTCAGTGAGACAATGCCCTATTTCCTCTAAAATGTAATTGCTAGTCTAGGCATTTTACAGTTCATAGACCTAGCCAGACTAGTCAATCTTTTTATTTTAGCCCTTTTTCTCCCCAATTTTGTGATATCCAATTGGTAGTTAGTCTTGTCCCATCGCTGCAACTCCCGTACCGACTCGGGAGAGGCGAAGGTTGAGAGCCATGCATCCCACTGAAACATGACCCTGTAAAGCCGCACTGCTTCTTGACACAATGCCCGCTTAACCCAAGAAGCCAACCTCCGCCTCTCCGGAGTCCATAAGGGCAGCGATGGGACAAGACTGTATGCACAAGTCAGCGTGCATTCGCCCGGCCTGCCACAAGGAGTCGCTAGAGAGCGATGGGACAAGGACATCCTGGCTGGCCAAACCCTCCCCTAACCCGGACAACGCTGGGCCAATTGTGTCCCGCCTCATGGGTCTCCCAGTCGCGGCCCGGCTGCAACACAGCCCGGGATCGAACCCGAGTCTGCGATGCAGTGCCTTAGACCGATCAGTCAATATTAACCCCTATCTGAGGTTTGATCTGAAGAAAAAAATTAGCCATAGTGTTTGATGTCTGTGATATGGGATTTCCTTGTAGGTTTTAGTTGAGTAAAATATTTTTCTTCCTCTTCCTCCTACTCGCCCCCAACTCCTCCTCTTCTTCTCCTTCCTTCTATTCCAACCCTCTTCTCCCTGTTTCTCCACGTGCTCTCCCTTTCCGTCTTCCCTTCCTCATCCTCCTCCTCCATCTTTTCTGGTTGGTGTTCAATTTCACAGTTGGGGGAGCAGGGAATGAGGGGCGGAAGGTCAGCATGTGTGTGTGTTTTTGGGGGGAGGCTCATAATTGTGTCTTTCTGCTGATTTCATAGGAACAGAACGTAGTGTTGAAGGCATAGACCCTAATTGTTCTCTCTCTCTCTCTCTCTCTCTCTCTCTCTCTCTCTCACTCACTCTCCTTGTTCCCCTCTTCCACTCTTCTGCTTGCGTTTAAGGTTTTGAAATTCCGAGTTTTGCACAATAACTGTAAATGTTGGTTATCATGGTTATTATTTATCTGATGAGTGTTTTGTCCGTCTCTGTTGAATATGATTCAGGTTCTCTCTCTTCATGACTCACGGTGCTCACACAGTGAAGCAATAGCAGGCTTCATAACAACCCAGTCATTAAACCATTAGGATAATGTGTGAGTGCGTGTGCGTGAAGTGTATGTGTGCGTGTGTAAACCATTAGGCTACAGCTAAACTACTTCCTAGCGTTACTCTTTTATTGCTGCAGAATCCTCGACAGACACACACAGACAGACCTCTTACTAAGAACAGGCAGCAAACTGATTGGGTGGCTTTTAGAGCCAGCAATAGGCACTTTACTGTCAAGGCACAAGGCAAGACCCAGATGCAGACACAGGAGGCAGATGGTTGGAGTCTTACAATGTTTATTAATCCAACAGGAGAAGGCAAGAGAATGGTCGTGGACAGGCAAAAAGGTCCAAACCAGATCAGAGTCCAATAGGTACCGAAGGGCAGGCGGAATCAAGGTCAGGGCAGGCAGGAAGATCAGGCAGGAAAGTAGTCCAGAGTCAGGAAGGGGTCAGAACCGGGAGGAATAGAAAAAGAGAATAGAAAAGGCGTACGGGGGAAAACCACGCTGGTTGACTTGACTAAACATACAAGACAAACTGGCACAGAGAGACAGGAAACACAGGGATACATACACTGGGGAAAATAAGCCACACCTGGAGGGGGTGGAGACAATCACAGGAACAGGTGAAACAGATCAGGGCGTGACACTTTATTATTTCTAGGCAGTGGAATTACTTTAGCTTCCTTCCATGCCTGTGGACACACACGCTCCTTTAGGCTTTGGTTGAAGATAGAGCAAATGGGGTGGCAATACAGTCTCAATAGTTTCCCATCAAGGTTGTCTGTACCTGGCGGCCTGTCATTATTGATGGGTAACAGTCGTTTTTCCACCTCTCCCACACTAACTTGACCAAATTCAAAACGGCAATCCTTCTCTTTCGTTAGTAGATATTTTATACAAAAAATGTGATGGTTCACTGTTCAATGTTGTCATTTCACTTTCACACAACTATCATTCTCGAGTAAAAGTAAAGATAGCTTAATAGAAAAAGTCACCCAGTAAAATTCTACTTGAGTAAAAGTATAAAAGTATTTGGTTTAAATATACTTAAGTATCATAGGTGAAAGTATAAATTAGTTCAAATTTCTTATATTAAGCAAACCAGATGGTATCCTTTTCTTGTTTGTTTAATTTACGGAAAGCCACGGGCACACTCCAACATTCAGACAATTTACAAACAAAGCATGTGTGTTTAGTGAGTTTGCCAGATAAGAGGTGTCAAGGAAAATGTATGGAGTAAAAAGTACAATATTTTCTTCAGGAATGTAGTGAAGTAAAAGTAAAAGTAGTCAAAAATATAAATAGTAAAGTACAGATACCCCAAAAAACGACTTAAGTAGTACTTTAAAGTATTTTTTTTTACTTAAGTACCACTGCTTCTGAGTTACTGTCTCCTTACTCTGGGCTCAGGAACTAGGACCTTATCAGGTCAAGAGGGTTGTGACGAGATGGAGTACAGCTATGACTGGAAGTGACTTTTCATAGCAGGTTAGGAGAGCATTTCAGCTAACCCTAACCCTTTTCCTAACCTAGTTATCCTATCCTGCTATGTTAATTCTCCTAAAATGTTGCACAAATTCTCCTAACCTGCTACATGAATTTACCTTACCTGCTACGTAACTTCCTCTAACCTGTTACATGAATTATCCTAACCTGCTACATGAATCATCCTAACCTGCTACATGAATCATCCTAACCTGCTACATGAATTATCCTAACCTGCTCCATGAATTATCCTAACCTGCTACATGAATCATCCTAACCTGCTCCATGAATTATCCTAACCTGCTACATGAATCATCCTAACCTGCTACATGAATCATCCTAACCTGCTACATGAATTATCCTAACCTGCTCCATGAATTATCCTAACCTGCTACATGAATCATCCTAACCTACTACATGAATCCTCCTAACCTGCTACATGAATTATCCTAACCTGCTACATGAATTATCCTAACCTGCTACATGAATTATCCTAACCTGCTACATGAATGATCCTAACCTGCTACATGAATGATCCTAACCTGCTACATGAATGATCCTAACCTGCTACATGAATGATCCTAACCTGCTACATGAATGATCCTAACCTGCTACATGAATGATCCTAACCTGCTACATGAATGATCCTAACCTGCTACATGAATTATCCTAACCTGCTACATGAATTATCCTAACCTGCTACATGAATTATCCTAACCTGCTACTAAAAAGTACATTCTGTTCGTAGCTATATTACACATAGTCAGAACTGGTCAAGGGGTTATTGTGTGAAAGAAGTCATCGTGTCAATATTCAATGGCTTTACATTTGCTTGAAATATGTTAATAGCACACTTTATGGAAATGATTATTTGTGCAGGCCTTTAGTAGGTCAAAGCTGAGAGATTTGTAAGCTCAATTTCCACAACCAGTAAAGTACTGAATCTGTACTCTGTTAAGAAGTGTAGAAGTCTGTCTAACACCGTCCTCTTCCTCCCTGCTTCCTCTATTCCCCCGTTTTCTCTGTTCAGCAGTTCTCACTCTCACTCTGCTCCTACACACGCACAAACACGCGCACACACGCGTGCGCACACACACACACACCTCTCTGTTGGATGTCTGGAGGGTGTGACAGTGTTATGCATCACTCAGTGGGGATGCCGAGAGAAGGATGAAGGAGAGTGGGAGAGAGAGAGAGAGGGGGAGGGAGTAGGAGAAAGAGACGCAGAAAATATTCTGCAGAATATTTAACCATTTTGTGTTTAATTGCTCCTTCTTTCTCTTCCTGTCGTACCCTCTCTCTCTCTCTTTCTCTAATTCCCTCCCTCTCTCTCCTTCTCCCTCTCTCTTTGCATCACATTAGTCAGAGGCTGTCAGAGTCTGGGCAGTGTGTGTGTGTGTGTGTCTCAGGTCCACCAGCTGAGCACAGACGATTTTACTGACCGTTCCCTCACCCCCAGAGCTTTCTGTAGTGAGCTCACCCTATACACACACACACACACACACGCACACACACACACACTCAATGCCACACTGCATATGGTCCAGACTAAACAGACATGGACGTCAGACAAGCAAAACAATGAGGTCAATCACTTTCAATAATTACACATTTTTTATCTTTCTTTTTTTTCCATCTATGAAAAAAAAGTTACAAACACACTCACCCCACTTTCTTTCTGTGTTTCGCTCCCTCCATCCCCCTCTCTCTCCCTCTGTAGGCAGTCCGTACAGTACCCTTCTGCCTCTCTCGACCTACTTTTCTACTGCTTCTCTACCTTCTCTCTCTCTCTCTCTCGCTCTCTTCCTCTCTCGCTCTCTTCCTCTATCTCTCTCTCTCTCTGTCTCTCTCTCGCTCTGTCTCTCTCTCGCTCTGTCTCTCTCGCTCTCTCTCTCTTCCTCTCTCGCTCTCTTCCTCTATCTCTCTCTGTCTCTCTCTCGCTCTGTCTCTCTCTCGCTCTGTCTCTCTCTCTAGCTCTGTCTCTCTCTCTCTCTCTCTCTCTCGCTCTCTTCCTCTCTCTCCTCTCTCTCTCTCTCTCTCTCTCTCTCGCTCTATTCCTCTCTCTCTCTCTCTCTCTCTCTCTCTCTCTCGCTCTCTTCCTCTCTCTCTCTATCTCTCTCTGTCGCTCTCTCTGTCTCTGTCTCTGTCTCTCTCTCTCTCTCTCTCTGTCTCTCTCTCTCTCTCTCTCTCTCTCTCTCTCTCTCTCTCTCTCTCTCTCTCTCTCTGTGTGTCCTGGAGTTTAAACATGATAGTACAGAGATCCTCGTGGGCAGATTCTGTGTCACCTAGAGAGGGGAATCAGACCAGGTTTCAAGCCACAGCCTGTGTGTGTGTGTGGTTTACGGTGATAGTGCAATAAATGTCTGTGCCACTGTTTGTCCTGCCAGTTTCCTTTGTTGACGAACAGGGGGGGGAGAGGGAACGACAGACATACAGAGGGAGAGAGGGAGATAGAGGGAAGCAGTGAGTCTGCCAGGAAGGCCAGGCATGGAATTTCTGTGACTTCATGTTAATCATTAACACAGTGTTCCCTCCGCAGGCTGCCAAACTAACACGGAAGACCTTCACAAGGCCCTTTTCTCCCTTTCTCTATTTCTCTTTCTCTCTATCTTTCATACACACACGCAAGCCTGTTTCACAGCGTCTTTCCTTTTGCCTCCCCTCTCTTTATCTGTTTCTCTCTCACTTTCGCTCTCAACGCGCATGCTCCGTCTACCCTTCTCTCTCCCTAGACGCAGAGATAGCAAAAGATCGGTGGTCACGGGAAACGATATGTCATCTGTTTAACAACCTCTCCTCCTCTCACCCCTCTCCCTTCTTCTCCCTCCTTCCACTGCCCCTCCTCCCCCCTAAGGTCAGACAGGCGCTCTCTTCCTTGGCATCACTATGGTTTCACGCACCCGTTGCCCCCGACAACAGGTCCCCAAAAACATAATTAACGGCGCAGAGTGCTCTCTAAATAAGAAAGAAAACAGGAGGGAGGGAGAGAAGTGGAGAAGAAAGGAGGTGCCAGTTCAGTGTGTGTGTGTGTGTGTGTGTGTGTCACATTTTCTTTTTAAATAATTGCCATGCACTGGGCACAAACTCTTGATGCTCAGAGCCGGCGCTCCCTGGTTAGACCACTGTGCCACTACAGTTCACAATGCTCTGGCGAGCTGTGAGAATGCTTGATGATAGTTGTTGGAAACAACGCACTGTTTTTAATTGTTTTCTTTTAAGCCTTCCCCAAACCATAACCTTAACCACTCGGAATTAATGCCCACACTGTTTACCTTTATAGAGTTTTTGGGGGTTTTAACACTGTAAACACGTGGAATTTCGAAGAGAAACTATGAGATCTTGTTTCAGTGCGTGTGTACGTGTGTGCGTGTGCATGTGTGTGTATAGAGCAAAGCCAAGTCTTTCTGTTGGTGTAACAAGAGTGAATGCTCTCCTCTCCTGCCCCTCTCCTCTGTGTGAATGTGTGTGTGCGTGTGCATGTGTGTGTATAGAGCAAAGCCAAGTCTTTCTGTTGGCGTAACAATAATGAATGCTCTCCTCTCCTGCCCCTCTCCTCTCTGTGTGTGTGCATGTGCGTGTGTGTGTGTGTGTGTGTGTGTGTGTGTGTGTGTGTACGCTCATGTGTGTGTGTACGTGTGTGTGTGTCCTCTCCTGCCCGTCTCCTCTGTGTGTGTGTGTGTGTGTGTGTGTGTGTGTGTGTGTGTGTGTGTGTGTGTGTGTGTGTGTGTGTGTGTGTGCGTGTGTGTGTGCTCGTGTGTGTGTGTACATGTGTGTGTATGTGCTCGTGTGTGCGTGCGTGCGTGTCCTCTCCTGCCGTCTCCTCTCCACAGATTAGGGTTTGTAGAAAGTCCCCGCACCCACATGGCTTCAGACCGCCTCACATCCCCGGCCCCAATAAACACCCCGTTGTGAGACGAGACGAGGGCAACAAGTTTATTCACATTCAGATCATATTATGTACTTACTCATAACAAGCCCATTGTAACACATTCCTTATCTAAAATACATACACTTTGCCCTTAGTGTTTGTGCTGTAACATTAGGCCTATATAACATTCACTAAAGTTCTATCAATACTGATAGATATATGAGCATAGTAACTCAGAGCCTTAATGTGAAAACAACCAGTGGTGGAAAAAGTACCCAATTGTTATACTTAAGTAAAAGTCAAGATACCTTAAATACAAAATGACTCAAGTAAAACGTGATAGTCACCCAGTAAAATACTACTTGAGTAAAAGTCTAAAAGTTTTTGGTTTTAAATATGCTTAGGTGTCAAAAGTAAATAGAATTGCTAAAATGTACTTAAGTATCAAAAGTAAAAGTATAAATAATTTCAAATTCCTTATATTAAGAATGGCACTATTCTTGTTTTTAATTTATTTACGGACAAGCAGGGGCAGACTCCATCACTCAGACAAACAAAGCATTTGTGTTTAGTGAGTCCGCCAGATCAGAGGCAGTAGAGATGACCAGCGATGTTCTCTTGATAAGTGCATGGATTGGACCATTTTCCTGTCCTGCTAGTCATTTTGGGTGTCAGGGAAAATGTGTGGAGTAAAGAGTACATTATCTTCTTTAGGAATGTAGTGAAGTAAAAGTAAAAGTTGTCAAAAAGATAAATAATAAAGTAAAAAAAAAAAGTTATTTAAGTAGTACTTTAAAGTATTTTTACTTAAGTACTTTACACCACTGAAAATAACTTGTGTTAAGAAAAACACTTTAGTTTGGAGTTTATCTTAATTAGACCAGTTGCTCTTGTTGTTCTGTAAACGTTCAGTACAGTAGGACTAGAACACTCTTACTTTGCTAATTAAGTTTTATTATCTATGTGTTATAACAGTGTCATAATAAAGTTTATTACAGATGACTTGAGTCATCTACAGATGATGGCCTTGATTAGGCATAGGACCATATACTCTGGTTGTAGTAGTTACGCTCTGAACACAGGCGGACGTGATTGGCTAGAAGAAGCTCCTGGATTTTTGAGAATATTTTTAAAATGTAACCTTAATTTAAACTAGGCTAAGTCAGTTAACTAAGTCAGTTAATAACAAATTCTTATTTACAATGACGGCCTACACCAGCCAAACCTGGACGATGCTGGGCCAATTGTGCACCGCCCTATGTGACTCCCAATCACAGCCAGCTGTGATACAGCCTGGAATCGAACCAGTGTGTCTGTAGTTTTGCCTCAAGCACTGAGATGCAGTGCCTTAGTCCGCTGCGCCACTCGGGAGCCCAAGCTTTCTGGGTTCTCCAGGGTTAGAATTCCCTATAGGTCTGTGGATAAGGGCAACTAGTCCTAACCATGGGTTAAAAAAAATGTAATGCTTGTGTTTTTAACTGTCTAGGCTGCCCCTACTTCATACTCTTCGTGGTAGGAGTGACATCACAAGATAAAATTGTAGCACTTGTTTTGACTGTTTGAACACACCTACTCATTCAAGGGGTTTTCTTGATTTTTACTATTTTCTACATTGTATAATAATAGTGAAGACATCAAAACGATGAAATAACACATATGGAATCATGTAGTAACCAAAAAAGTGTGAAAGAAATCGAAATATATTTTATGTTTGAGATTCTGAAAAGTAGCCACCCTTTGCCTTGATGACAGCTTTGCACATTCTTGCCATTCGCTCAACCAGCTTCATAAGGTAGTCACCTGGAATGGATTTCAATTAACAAGGGGAGCCTTGTTATAAGTTCAATAATGAAATTTCTATCCTTCTTATTTAGGCGTTTGAGCCAATCAGTTGTGCTGTGACAAGGTAGGGTTGGAATAAGAAGATAACCCTATTTGGTCAAAAGTTCATATTATGGAAAGAACAGCTCAAATAAGCAAAGAGAAACGACAGTCCAGCATTACTTTAAGACATGAAGGTCAGTCAATCCAGAACATTTCAAGAACTTTGAAAGTTTCTTCAAGGCAGTTGCAAAAACCATCAAGCGCTATGATGAAACTGGCCTTCATGAGGACTGTAGTATGATCTCAAATAAGGACGTGCGACAACGAGGTTCTAGCTCCAGCCTGTTTATTAACCCAACCCTCGCATGTCCTACATAGGTACGGATACCCCCAAGGGACATCCTACTACATCTTCCCCTCTCCCATGAACATGAACTCAACATGCATAACCACTGAAGCATAACTGAAATGCAATTTGGAAACCAGTATTATTCTCTAACATGCTACTTCCCATCCTGAAACAGTATGAAAGCATTAAATCACACAGTATGAACATTAACTTAGGTACAGTCTCTTTTTGCTGGGTATGTTCCCCAGCAGTATGTTTTCTCTTCACGTAAACATAGTCTTTCAGCCACTCTGGTGGCTTCGCATCCCTTTTTGGGCGCGCTTGTGGCTCTGTGAGCATTCTCTCTCCTTCACCCTCTTTG
The DNA here is from genome assembly GCF_036934945.1 of Oncorhynchus masou masou. Classification (NCBI taxonomy): domain Eukaryota; kingdom Metazoa; phylum Chordata; class Actinopteri; order Salmoniformes; family Salmonidae; genus Oncorhynchus; species Oncorhynchus masou. Next base: position 38,940,538 of record NC_088238.1, read on the forward strand.
TGTGCATTTCCTGTGGCCTCCGTCTGTGTGGCTGGTAGGTCTGTGTGGCTGGTAGATCTGTGTGGCTGGTAGATCTGGAAGAGCTCTGAGGTGTGTTCTGTTCCTCCGTACCTCCTCTGAGTCTGTGTCCACCACATAGGAGCGTGAGGCATCCGCTTTCCTCAGCACTATTGCTGGTGTCTTGGAGTTTGTAATCCACACACGTTGACCTTCTGCCAGCTCTGGCCTCTCCTTAGCACGGTGTCTCCGATTAAAGTCTCCAGTTTGCGTTTGTTTCAGACGCTTGTCCCTCTCAGCGAAGGCCTTCCTGTTAGGCCCTGTCGGGGTTTAAGCTGAGCCGGCGAGACAGCAAGCTGAGCCGGCGAGACCGGCAATGGGGAACGCAGCCTCCTGCCCATCAGGAGCTCGGCAGGCGACGGCCCATGATGCAGTGGTGTAACTCTGTAAGCTAACAGAGCCCTGTATGGATCCTTCCGTTCTTTTTCAGCAGTCCCTTGACTGTTTTCACAGCTCTCTCCCTGCCTCACCATTACTCTGTGCATGGTAGAGGCTACTGGTCACATGTATGAAGTCATATTCTGCGGCAGAAGCAGAAAAGGAGCTCGCAGAGAACTGGGGAGCGTTATCTGTAACCAGGACCTCAGTCCTTTCATGAGAAGGTCTCCAAAACAGTGGAAGTCACTTTGGTGCACCTCTGCAATCTGCTGCAGTTTGGTCTGAGATGCAGGTAGACTGTCCATTGCGTTAATGGACACCTGTACCTCACCCTCCAGACATTGCTCCTCCTCTGATAATGGACGTTTAATTGGAGCCCTGGAGAGTGCATCTGCTGTGATCAGTGCCTTCCCTGGCACATACACCATCTTGTAGGTGAACCTCAGTAATCTGAGGCGGAAGCGCAGAACTCTGGGAGGCAAGTCGTCCAGTGCTTTTGTCCCTAACAGAGCCAACAGTGGTTTGTGGTCAGTCTCTGCTGTAAACTGCAGGCCAATAAGGTATTGGCTGAGCCTTTCACATGCCCATGTGATAGCCGACGCCTCCTTCTCCACTTGAGCATATCTTTGCTCTGTGTCGGATAAGCTTCGGGAGATGTATGCTATTGGACGCCACTCCATGTTGTCCTGCAACCTGTGTGAGGACCGCCCCTAGCCCAAAGGATGATGCATCTGCTGATACTTTTGTCTTAGCGTGGGGACGGTACTGGGCCAGCACTCTCTGTGAGGCCAGATCTCCTTTGATTTTGTCAAACACTACCTGTTGCATGTGACCCCATGACCAGTCATTCTCTTTGGCTAGTCACTCTCTGAGGTTTGGTTGTATCTGAGAACTGTGGGAGGAACTTACCCACATATGTGGCCATGCCTAAGAAGGTCCTGACTTCAGCCACATTCTGGGGTCTGGGCATATCTTTGATGGTGCCGATCTTCTCAGGGCCCGGCTCTATTCCAGCTGCACTGATTTTGTGTCCCAAGAACAAGACCTGTTGATTGTGCAAAAGTGCATTTTTCATTGAGTGTCAGGCCAGTCTCCTGGAGTCGGGTCAGAACTGCTGTGAGCCTTACATCATGTTCTGCTCTGTCTCTTCCGTACACGAGCACATCGTCCGCGTGGACTATGACGCCACTCAGCCCCTCCAACAGCTGGGACATGCGTCTTTGGAAATGCTCAGGACCGGAAGCGATTCCAAATGGCAAAACATTAAAACAGTAACGTCCAAGCGGTGTTATAAACGTTGTGAGTACCCTACTCTCTGACGACAGCGGTGTTATAAATGTTGTGATGCCCTACTCTCTGACGACAGCGGTGTTATAAACGTTGTGATGCCCTACTCTCTGACGACAGCGGTGTTATAAACGTTGTGATGCCCTACTCTCTGACGACAGCGGTGTTATAAACGTTGTGATGCCCTACTCTCTGACGACAGCGGTGTTATAAACGTTGTGATGCCCTACTCTCTGACGACAGCGGTGTTATAAACGTTGTGATACTCTCTGACGACAGCAGTTATAAACTACTCTCTCTGACGACAGCGGTGTTATAAACGTGTGCCCTACTCTCTGTGTGTATGTTATAAGCGTTGTGAAACGTTGTGATGCCCTACTCTCTGACGACAGCGGTGTTATAAACGTTGTGATGCCCTACTCTCTGACGACAGCGGTGTTATAAACGTTGTGATGCCCTACTCTCTGACGACAGCGGTGTTATAAACGTTGTGATGCCCTACTCTCTGACGACAGCGGTGTTATAAACGTTGTGATGCCCTATAACGCGGTGTTATAAACGTTGTGATGCCCTACTCTCTGGCGACAGCGGTGTTATAAACGTTGTGATGCCCTGGCGATACCCTACTCTCTGACGACAGCGGTGTTATAAACGTTGTGATGCCCTACTCTCTGACGACAGCGGTGTTATAAACGTTGTGATGCCCTACTCTCTGTTATAAACGACCCTACTCTCTGCGGTGTTATAAACGTTGTGATGCCCTACTCTCTGACGACAGTGGTGTTATAAACGTTGTTTTCCTTGATGCCCTACTCTCTGACGACAGCGGTGTTATAAACGTTGTGATGCCCTACTCTCTGACGACAGCGGTGTTATAAACGTTGACACCACCCCAATGCCCTGATGCCCTACTCTCTGACGACAGCGGTGTTATAAACGTTGTGATGCCCCTACTCTCTGATGACAGCGGTGTTATAAACGTTGTGATGCCCTACTCTCTGACGACAGCGGTGTTATAAACGTTGTGAGTACCCTACTCTCTGATGACAGCGGTGTTATAAACGTTGTGATGCCCTACTCTCTGACGACAGCAGTGTTATAAACGTTGTGAGTACCCTACTCTCTGACGACAGTGGTGTTATAAATGTTGTGATGCCCTACTCTCTGACGACAGCGGTGTTATAAACGTTGTGATGCCCTACTCTCTGACGACAGTGGTGTTATAAACGTTGTGATGCCCTACTCTCTGACGACAGCGGTGTTATGTCAACCTCCTTGCTGACGTTGATGATGCCCTACTCTCTGTTGTGATACCCTACTCTCCCAAGCAGTGACCCTACTCTCGTTGTGATGCCCTACTCTCTGACGACAGCGGTGTTATAAACGTTGTGAGTCTTTAGCCATAACCTTAGTGATTGCCCCATCGACCTGTTTCCGGGCACTTGCCCCCAGGGGTCGGATCTTTCCCTATCCGAACGAGTTGGGATACCCTACTCTCTGACGACAGCGGTGGAAGACCGCTTTCAACACGCCTATAAACGACCAACGCCCCAGCGGTGTTCCAAGAGCTCATAAACGATGTGATACCCTACTCTCTGACGACAGCGGTGTTATAAACGTTGTGGATGGAAGGTAGGGGCGGTAGCGGATTGGCCCTACTCTCTGAGCGTTTCCTGGAAGCAGCGGTGTTATAAACGTTGAAGCTGAGACGGCCTCAAGGACTCATTCTCTCTGTCCCCTACTCTCTGACCATTTGTGGTGGCGGTCTGTTATAAGAGGGTGAAGACGTTGTGAGTACCCCGAGTACTCTCTGATGACAGTGAACTCCTAAACGGTGTTATAACCCGTTTCAAGTGCTTACGTTGTGAGTATATCCAGCAGGCGAAGCGGTTGAACTCTAGACAAGCTAGATGGTCCTACTCTCTGACGACAGCAGTGTTATAAACGTTGTGAGTACCCTACTCTCTGACGACAGCGGTGTTATAAACGTTGTGATGCCCTACTCTCTGACGACAGCGGTGTTATAAACGTTGTGAGTACCCTACTCTCTGATGACAGCAGTATCTGCCAGAAACCTGAGCGGGCATCCAGCTTTGTGAAGACTTGTGAGCCATCCAACTGAGCCAGTGACTGCTCCACTGATGGTAAGATGTGTCTCTCTCTGCAGAGCGCCTCGTTCAATTTAGTCATGTCCACACGGATCCTTATTTCCCCATTGGCTTTTGGGACCACCACCATCCCTGCACACCAGTCTGTGGGACTCTCTATTGTAGACACCACCCCAATGTCTTCCATCCTTCCCAACTCTTCCTTTACTCTGGCCAATAAGGGATAGGCACGCCAAAGGCGGGGGTGGTAAGGGCATAGACCTTACAGCATCTGATTGTATTTAAACCCTTAGTTTCAGGCAGATTTTGTAGTCACCTTCTATCCTTCCTAGACCAGAAAACACTTTTGGGAATGTCTTTTTGAAAACCTCACCTGGTCCTCCAGTTCGCTCACTCTCTCAATGAGTTGCAATGCTTCAATTGCTGGCAGCCCCAGCAACGGTCTGGCTAGAGAGTCAGTGACGAAGACAGGCTGGATGGCACTTTTGTCTTTACTCAACAGTTTAATCACCAAGTAAAATGTTATTACTGGGCCCGTACAGTTTTTTGTTTGTAGAGAGCAAAGGGCCAGAACGACAGATTTGTACCTTGTCAGCTTGGGAATTTGAACTTGCAACCTTTCAGTTACTAGTCCAATGCTCTAACCACTAGGCTACCCTGCCACCCTAAAGTGCTGTACAGAAACCCAGCCTAAAACCCCAGACAGCAAGCAATGCTGGTGTAGAAGCACGGTGGCTAGGTAAAACTCCCTAGAAAGGCCAAAACCTAGGAAGAAACCTAGAGAGGAACCAGGCTATGTGGGGTGGCCAGTCCTCTCCTGGCTGTGCCGGGTGGAGATTATAACAGAACTTGGCCAAGATGTTCAAATGTTCATAAATGACCAGCATGGTCAAATAATAATAAGGCAGAACAGTTGAAACTGGAGCAGCAGCACAGCCAGGTGGACTGGGGACAGCAAGGAGTCATCATGTCAGGTAGTCCTGAGGCATGGTCCTAGGGTTCAGGTCCTCCGAGAGAGAGAGAGAAAGAGAGAATTAGAGAATTAGAGAGAGCACACTTAAATTCACACAGGACACCGAATAGGACAGGAGAAGTACTCCAGATATAACAAACTGACCCTAGCCCCCTAACACATAAACTACTGCAGCATAAATACTGGAAGCTGAGACAGGAGGGGTCAGGAGACACTGTGGCCCCATCCGAGGACACCCCCGGACAGGGCCAAACAGGAAGGATGTAATCCCACCCACTTTGCCAAAGCACAGCCTCCACACCACTAGAGGGATATCTTCAACCACCAACGTATAGCCCACAAAGATCTCCGCCACGGCACAACCCAAGGGGGGGTGCCAACCCAGACAGGAAGGTCACATCAGTGACTCAAACCACTCAAGTGACGCACCCCTCCTAGGGACAGTATGAAAGAGCCCCAGTAAGCCAGTGACTCAGCCCATGTAATAGGGTTAGAGGCAGAGAATCCCAGTGGAAAGAGGGGAACCGGCCAGGCAGAGACAGCAAGGGCGGTTCGTTGCTCCAGAGCCTTTCCGTTCACCTTCCCACTCCTGGGCCAGACTACACTCAGTCATATGACCCACTGAAGAGATAAGTCTTCAGTAAAGACTTAAAGGTTGAGACCGAGTTTGCGTAACAAAAAGAAATGGAGCTCTTTAGGAGAAAGCCCTGCCTCCAGCTGTTTGCTTAGAAATTCTAGGGACAATTAGGAGGCCTGCGTCTTGTGACCGTAGAGTACGTGTAGGTATGTACGGCAGGACCAAATCAGAGAGATAGGTAGGAGCAAGCCCATGTAATGCTTTGTAGGTTAGCAGTAAAACCTTGAAATCAGCCCTTGCCTTGACAGGAAGCCAGTGTGGGAGGCTAGCACTGGATAATATGATCAAATTTGTTGGTTCTAGTCAGGATTCTAGCAGCCGTATTTAGCACTAACTGAAGTTTATTTAGTGCTTTATCCGGGTAGCCGGAAAGTAGAGCATTGCAGTAGTCTAACCTAGAAGTGACAAAAGCATGGATTATTTTTTCTGCATCATTTTTGTACAGAAAGTTTCTGATTTTTGCAATGTTACGTAGATGGAAAAAAAGCTGTCCTTGAAATGGTCTTGATATGTTCTTCAAAAGAGAGATCGGGGTCCAGAGTAACGCCGAGGTCCTTCACAGTTTTATTTGAGACGACTGTACAACCATTAAGATTAATTGTCAGATTCAACAGAAGATCTCTTTTGTTTCTTGGGACCTAGAACAAGCATCTCTGTTTTGTCCGAGTTTAAAAGTAGAAAGTTTGCAGCCATTCACTTCCTTATGTCTGAAACACGTGCTTCTAGCGAGGGCAATTTTGGGGCTTCACCATGTTTCATTGAAATGTACAGCTGTGTGTCATCCGCATAGCAGTGAAAGTTAACATTATGTTTTCGGATGACATCACCAAGAGGTAAAATATACAGTGAAAACAATAGTGGTCCTAAAACGGAACCTTGAGGAACACCGAAATTTACAGTTGATTTGTCAGAGGACAAACCATTCACAGAGACAAACTGATATCGTTCCGACAGATAAGATCTAAACCAGGCCAGAACTTGTCCATGTAGACCAATTTGGGTTTCCAATCTCTCCAACAGAATGTGGTGATCGATGGTATCAAAAGCAGCACTAAGGTCTAGGAGCACGAGGACAGATGCAGAGCCTCGGTCTGATGCCATTAAAAGGTAATTTACCACCTTCACGAGTGCAGTCTCAGTGCTATGATGGGGTCTAAAACCAGACTGAAGCATTTAGTATACATTGTTTATCTTCAGGAAGGCAGTGAGTTGCTGCGCAACAGCCTTTTCAAAAAAAATTGAGAGGAATGGAAGATTCGATATAGGCCGATAGTTTTTTATATTTTCTGGGTCAAGGTTTGGCTTTTTCAAGAGAGGCTTTATTACTGCCACTTTTAGTGAGTTTGGTACACATCCGGTGGATAGAGAGCCGTTTATTATGTTCAACATAGGAGGGCCAAGCACAGGAAGCAGCTCTTTCAGTAGTTTAGTTGGAATAGGGTCCAGTATGCAGCTTGAAGGTTTAGAGGCCATGATTATTTTCATCATTTGGTCAAGAGATATAGTACTAAAACACTTGAGTGTCTCTCTTGATCCCAGGTCCTGGAAGAGTTGTGCAGACTCAGGACAACTGAGCTTTGAAGGAATACGCAGATTTAAAGAGGAGTCAGTAATTTGCTTTCTAATAATCATGATCTTTTCCTTAACCTCTTACATCTATGGGGGCGCTATTTCATTTTTGGATGAAAAACGTTCCCGTTTTAAACAAGATATTTTGTCACAAAAAGATGCTCGACTATGCATATAATTGATAGCATTCGAAAGAAAACACTCTGACGTGTCCAGAAATACCAAGATATTCTCTGTGCGTGCCCTAGAACGTGAGCTTCAGGCAAAACCAAGATGAGATGGCATCCAGGAAATGACAAGGATTTTTGAGGCTCTGTTTTCCCATTGTCTCCTTATATGGCTGTGAATGCGAGAGGAATGAGCCTGCCCTTTCTGTCGTTTCCCCAAGGTGTCTGCAGCATTGTGACGTATTTGTAGGCAGATCATTGGAAGATTGACCATAAGAGACCACATTTACCAGGTGTCCGCCCGGTGTCCTGCGCCGAAATTGGTGCGCAAAAGTCACCTGCCAGTATTTTTCCATGGGATACAGAGAGGAAAGCAAGCTTCCACGAACTGCATATCAATGAAGAGATATGTGAAAAAACACCTTGAGGATTGATTCCAAACAACGTTTGCCATGTTTCGGTCGATATTATGTAGTTAATCCGGAAAAAGTTTTACATTGTAGGTGACTGAATTTTCGGTTCGTTTCGGTAGCCAGATGCAATGTAGAAAACGGAACGATTTCTCCTACACACAGACGCTTTCAGGAAAAACTGCGCATTTGGTATGTAACTGAGAGTCTCCTCATTGAAAACATCAGAAGCTCTTCAAAGGTAAATGATTTTATTTATTTGGTTATCTGGTTTTTGTGAAAATGTTGCGTGCTAAATGCTACTCAAAATGCTATGCTAGCTTTGCATACTCTTACACAAATTAGTCAATTTCTATGGTTCAAAAGCATATTTTGAAAATCTGAGATGACAGTGTTGTTAAGAAAAGGCTAAGCTTGAGAGCAGACGCATTATTTTCATTTTATTTGCGATTTTCAGAAATCGTTAACGTTGCGTTATGCTAATGAGCCTGAGGCATTAGTCACAAACCCGGATCCGGGATGGGGAGTTTCAAGAAGTTAAGGAAGTTCATGAATTTATCACTGCTAAAGTGAAAGCCATCCTCTCTTGGGGAATGCTGCTTTTTAGTTAGCTTTGCGACAGTATCAAAAAGGAATTTCGGAATGTTCTTATTTTCCTCAATTAAGTTGGAAAAATAGGATGATCGAGCAGCAGTAAGGGCTCTTCGGTACTGCACGGTACTGTCCTTCCAAGCTAGTCAGAAGACTTCCAGTTTGGTGTGGCACCATTTCCGTTCCAATTTTCTGGAAGCTTGCTTCAGAGCTCGGGTATTTTCTGTGTACCAGGGAGCGAGTTTCTTATGAGAAATGTTTTTAGTTTTTAGGGGTGCAACTGCATCTAGGGTATTGCGCAAGGTTAAATTGAGTTCCTCAGTTCGGTGGTTAACTGATTTTTGTCCTCTGGCGTCCTTGGGTAGACAGAGGGAATCTGGAAGGACATCAAGGAATCTTTGTGTTGTCTGTGAATTTATAGCACAACTTTTGATGTTCCTTGGTTGGGGTCTGAGCAGATTATTTGTTGCAATTGCAAACTTAATAAAATGGTGGTCCGATAGTCCAGGATTATGAGGAAAAACATTAAGATCCACAACATTTATTCCATGGGACAAAACTAGGTCCAGAGTATGACTGTGACAGTGAGTGGGTCCAGAGACATGTTGGACAAAACCCACTGAGTCGATGATGGCTCCGAAAGCCTTTTGGAGTGGGTCTGTGGACTTCTCTATGTGAATATTAAAGTCACCAAAGATTAGAATATTATCTGCTATGACTACAAGGTCCGATAGGAATTCAGGGAACTCAATGAGGAACGCTGTATATGGCCCAGGAGGCCTGTAAACAGTAGCTATAAAAAGTGATTGAGTAGGCTACTAGAAGCTCAAAAGACGAAAACGTATTTTTTTTTTTGTAAATTGAAATTTGCCATCGTAAATGTTAGCAACACCTCCGCCTTTGCGGGATGCACGGGGGATATGGTCACTAGTGTAGCCAGGAGGTGAGGCCTCATTTAACACAGTAAATTCATCAGGCTTAAACCATGTTTCAGTCAGGCCAATCACATCAATATTATGATCAGTGATTAGTTAATTGACTATAATTGCCTTTGAAGTAAGGGATCTAACATTAAGTAGCCCTATTTTGAGATGTGAGGTATCATGATCTCTTTCAATAATGACAGGAATGGAGGAGGTCTTTATCCTAGTTAGATTGCTAAGGCGAACACCGCCATGTTTAGTTTTGCCCAACCTAGGTTAAGGCACAGACACGGTCTCAATGGGGATAGCTGAGCTGACTACACTGACTGTGCTAGTGGCAGACTCCACTATGCTGGCAGGCTGGCTAACAGCCTGCTGCCTGGCCTGCACCCTATTTCATTGTGGAGCTAGAGGAGTTAGAGCCCTGTCTATGTTGGTAGATAAGATTAAACCTAGCTCTCTCAAAAATAATGTGTCTCCCTTCAAAATGTGTTTCAAAACAGTCTTTAACGGCACTTCAACGTTGAAGCATTTAATATATCCTCGGCTTCATCACCCATAGAGTAGATCAGTGTATTAACTTGAAATGCCTCATTTTTCACATTTAAGCCTGATGCTACCCTGTACCTTTCAAAGTGCCTGATCCATTTCGGCCAGTTTTGAATGTCCATATCAAACAAAATTCTCCAGGGGACTAATGCGAAATCCGTCAGCACTCTAGCCACTGGCCTGTCCGTGTTTGCGCCAGAGCCCGTTGAACTTGGAGTCGCAAACCCTGAAATCCCGCCAGCTTCTTCCTCTTGCAACATGTTGCTTAGCAGTAAGTCCTTGCTCGTTAGCTAGCACAATAATGATATGCACTGTTTTATCTCCAACACTGTTCCCTCCCTGCTTTGAAACAGCCTGAATGTATGATTTACTTGGTACGTCCTTCACGTTTATGTGAATTTTAAAACCACTTCTGACACCATGTAGTATGATCTAAAATAAAGACGCGCCTGTTTATTAACCTAACCCTCACATATCCTACATAGGTACGGATACCATGAAGGGACATCCTACTACAAGGACCGCCACAGGAATGGAAGACCCAGAGTTACCTCTGCCGTAGAGGATAAGTTCATTAGAGTTACCAGCCGAAGAAACAGACACATTTCAACATCAACTGTTCAGAGGAGACTGCGTTAATCAGGCCTTCATGGTTGAATTGCTGTAAAGAAACTACTACTAAAGGACACCAATAAGAAGAAGAGACTTGCTTGGGCCAAGAAACACGAACAATGGACATTAGACCAGTGGAAATCTGTCCTTTGTCCAAATCTGAGATTTTTGTTTCCATCCGCCGTGTCTTTGTGAGACGCAGATTAGGTGAATGGATGATCTCCGCATGTGTGGTTCCCACCGTGAAGCATGGATGAGGAGGTGTGATGGTGTGAGGGTGCTTTGCTGGTTACACTGTCTGTGATTTATTTAGAATTCAAGGCACACTTCACCAGCATGGCTACCACAGCATTCTGCAGTGATACGCCATACCATCTGGTTTGCACTTAGTGGGACTATCATTTGATTTTCAACAGGACAATAACCCAACACACCTCCAGGCTGTGTAAGGGCTATTTGACCAATAAGGAGAGTGATGGAGTGCTGCATCAGATGACCTGCCCTCCACAAACACCTGACCTCAACCCACTTGAGATGGTTTGGGATGAGTCGAACTGCAGAGTGAAGGAAAAGCAGCCAACAAGTGCTCAGCATACTGTGTGTGGGAACTCCTTCAAGACTGTTGGAAAAGCATTCCAGGTGAAGTTGGTTGAGAGAATGCCAAGAGTGTGCAAAGCTGTCATCAAGGCAAAGGGTGGCTACTTTGAAGAATCTCAAACATAAAATATATTTTGATTTGTTTTACACTATTTTGGTTACTACATGATTCCATATGTGTTATTTCATCGTTTTGATGTCTTCACTATTATTCTGTAAATTCTGTAAAAAATAGTAAAAAATAAAAAATAAAAAAAATCATTGAATGAGTATGTGTGTCCAAACCTTTGACTGGTACTGTATATATATATATATATATACTGTATATCCAATAAAGAAATGTAATAATTTTCAACTTTCAGAATTTCTCTGTTGTTTGCCTCCCTCTCGCCCCCCTCCTCTCTCTCTCTCAATTCAATTCAATTCAAGGGGCTTTATTGGCATGGGAAACACGTTAACATTGCCAAAGCAAGTGAAGTAGATCATCTTTTTCTCTTTCTCTCTCTTCCTCCCTCTTTCTCTCTATCTATTGCTCCCCCTCTCTCTTTCTATCTCTCGCCTCCCTCCTTTCTCTCTCTCTCTCTCTCTCTCTCTCTCTCTATCTATCCTTCTGTCTCTCTGTCTGGCACTAAGAATTTCTTGACAAATCTTGCGTTGCAGTGATGTTATGACGCCTGTGGTGTAGCTGGGGTCGCACCCTGTCTCCTAACCACAAACACGCACGCAGACACACACCCTTATGTCTGACCTCCCGTCTTTCAAATACTCGGCATGATTTGAGAGAATCAACATATTTTTAAAGACACCCAGACATTCCATCTCTTTCTCTCTTTCTCGCACTCTCTCTCTCGCTCTCTATCACTCTGTCTGTCTGTCTTTCTCTTTCACTCTTTCTCTGTTTCTTGCCCATCCTTTTCCCTCCACCCTCTCTCTTGCTTGTCTATATATCTATATCATATTTCTCTCGCTCTCTCTCTTACACACACCAGTGTCTGTCTAGGTCATTTATTGGGCAACTGGAGCCAGACAGAGAGACAGAGACAGACAGACAGAGAGAGAGAGAGAGAGAGAGAGAGGGTAGTTAGAGAGTGAGTGTGTGTGTGTAACCCGATGAGTGTGTGTGTGGAGGAGTAGCAGGGAGTGTCTGAACACTCTACTGGGCAGCGGCCCACACACACACACACACACACACACAGTACAGACTAGTGATGTGCGGGTTGACTCATAACCAGCAGGCCCTGCGGCGGGTTTAGGGTAAATAAATATTGTTTGGACCAAGGGCGTATGGATGGTGGGTTGAATAAAGAGAAAACAATACCTTAAAAAATGCTTAATGGCCGAGATCCTTTTAGCACTTACATTCGGATAGCCACGCTTTCTTCGCCCTCATGCTGGTGCTAGCAAGTGAGCATGCAGACTAGGTAGTGCTAGGTATCAAAGTCAAGCCAATGTGGGCTGGAAATGACAGTGAGCTTTTGATTGGTCAATAGTGACACAACGTCTCAAAAGTATTTGCATAATGTTCAGCTTTCCCCCAACTTTGGTCCCACATTCATTCTATCGATTCATGACATTATTCTGGAAAGCAAGGGTTCATTTAGTCTTCTAGTGCAACGTATAATAACAACTAGCCTACGTTACCAATATGTCTCAAAATTAGAAGCAGAAACATATCTAAACCAGTCAACAGAAAAGTCCTCTTCCCCTGTCATAAAAACGTTCCGCCATCTCTGACTGTAGCCTACAGCACATTTTCTGATATTAGCAGGTTAGGGTTGGGTGCAGACCTCAGATCTTCACTTTACCACATATAGTCGGGCAAATGCGGATTGGTTATTAGCAATTGTGGGCGTGATTCAAGGGGTGAACTAACGGCTGACCCGCGCACCACGGACACGCTCTTGTTGTCGGCCTTGCAGCATGTTGGCATTGAGGAACATTCGACGCAGCAACTTGAAATGTCCTCACTTTCTGCCCTTATTATGATGCCAAAAGATTCAAAAGATATGTAAGCAAATAACTTCAGCATCTCCTCTCTCTTGTTGCTACAAGCCACGACACGCTGGAGTTTAGTGGTAGGAGGAAAGTAAAGAGTTCTCAGAAACAAACAATTATGTCATCTAGACAAGAAGAATATTACAGATAGAGTTCAATAGACTCAGTGTGTCAATGTTAGCTTATGCAGTGTATACACATGTATAGTAAGTGGTGGATTGAGTATGAGCAAGTGTGTTTATAGACACACGATTTAAGAGAGGGAGATTAAGGGAGAGAGAGGGACAGAGGGCAGGGGTGAAGGGAGAGAGAGAGAGAGAGAGAAGAGAGAGAGACAGAGAAGCGAGAGCGCGGTCATTCGACACTGAAAGAGAGGGGGTGAGAGAGAGAGAGAGAGAGAGAGAGAGAGAGAGCATAAAAAAACGGAGGAACAGAGGGTAGGAACACACTGAAAGAGAAAAAGAGAGAAATAGAGATTGAAAGAGAGAGATCATTAGACACTGAAAGAGAGAGGGAGAGAGGACTCAGTGTAACCTAACCCATTGAGGCTCCAGGTGCAGAGGGTTGATCAGTGCGTTTGGGCTGGCACCCCCCCCCCCCCCGTCCCGTCCTGGCTTTACAGCTCTCCTAAATGGTACCCTATTCGTTATATAGCGCACTACTTTTGATAGATAGTGCACTGTGTAGGGAATTGGTTGCCATTTGGGATGCTCCCTACTCTTCCACCCCCCCGCCCCCCATCCTGGGCATACTGAGAGCCTGTCTTTGTATAGCTGCCAGGAGTGCTACCGCAGAGTGCCAGCAAACACACATACAAACGAGCATTGCACACACACACAAAGAGACACAGACACACAAACGCAGTGCACGCACGTGAGCGACACACACACACACACACACACTCGTCCTCGAGCCACTCCTTACCTACCAGCTTTCGCAGTCTCACCTCAGAATTAGACGTTCATCCGTGTTTGCCAAACGTCACATGTCGAAGTTGTTCTGCTCCTAACACCTTGTACCTCTTCCAACCTTTTTCCCTGCTCTTCATCCCAGTAAAGCTCCTTCTCATCCCTCCTTTTCCTCACCCCTCTTCCTCACTCTTCAGTGTATGGAGGTTGGGTAAGGTAGCCTGTACTGTACAATGCTGAGGGGGTGTTTGTCTGTGGCTTGGATCAGACTTCAGAGTCGGAGTGCCAAACTAACAGAGGAGAACTTATCCCTCTCTCGATCACTTTTTTTCCCCCACTCTCTTTCTTTCTTGTTCACTCACTACCTCTTATTTCTCGTTCTCTGTTTCAGTGGAGCTCCTTGATGATGCCGCTGGCTCGCTCCACATGCCCCCCCTCATACATCACACACGGACGCACACACACACGCTCACACGCACACACGCTCACACACACACACACACACACACACTCACACGCACACACGCTCACACACACACACACACACACACACACACACACACACACACACACACACACACACAGTTGTCCCGTGGGGTTGCTGTAACTGTGCCAGGCCCACTGCTGTTCCACCTGGATCCCTCTCCAGGGAGTACTCATCCTCCTTTCTCCTCACTCTATACCTCCTTCCATCGCTCTCTCTCTCTCTATTGCCTCTCTCTCTTTCCATCTCTTGCTGTATCTCCCTCACCTTCTCCTTCCATCCTTTCTCTCCCTCCTCCCTTCATCCTCTATCTCCCCAGTCCCCACTCTTCAACCTCCCCTTTCACTTCATCCTCCCTTTCCATTCCCCCCTCCCTTTCCCTCCTCCTCCTCCCCTTCCCTCCTCCTCCTCCCATTCCCCTCTCCTCCCTTTCCCTCCTCCTCCTCCCTTTTTACTCACATTATTCTCAAAGCAGGTGTTTAAATGTAATCCACCCATTACCCCTCCATTACTGGTCGTGTTATTTCAACCCTAACAGCCTCATGACTGGCACCCTATTCCCCATAGGCTCTGGTCAAAAGTAGTGCACTATAGAGGGAATAGAGTGCCATTTAGGACACATCCAGTCTTATTTCAACCCAAACCTACCAGGGGTTGGCCACTCATAAAAACACACAAGGACCCCCTTCTTAACCTCTAACCTATGACCCCATACAGCTGGTGAATGTCTACAGCTTCATGTTGACCCTATGTCTGCGTTGAACCCTAGCTGGTTAAACGCACACACACACACACAGGGTTGGGGAGTAACAGATTACATGTAATCCGTTACATGTAAGGGATAACAAAAACCGGTAACTGTATTCTGTTACATTACCAGCAAAAATATTGTAATCAGATTACAGATACTTCTGAAAAACTAGATGATTACTTTGAGGATTACTTTTAAATAAAGAAAGGATGTTTGCTAAAAAAATATGTTGGACCCTTCTCTGTTTTCTCAATGACATTCAAATCAGCTTTGATAAAAGGCACAGGCTTAAGTTTGTACCACCAGAGTGAGTCTGACCACAAGTCAGACACCACTATGATGACACACCAAATGCGTTTGATCAATCGCGGTAAAAGAGCAAGAATAGTCTTTTGTAGGCTACAGTCCAAGCTATGTCTTCCAATAGTGCGACTGCTGTCGGCTTCCAAAGATTAACCAACTTGAATAAACGTTTGGAGGTAAGGATGACAGCAGTAGTAGTAGTGTCGCACACGAGCAGGGAATGTTCTGCCCACAACTTTTCTATGGGTTTGAGGTCAGTAACTTGCCTTTGTTGTCCTTCAGCCATTTTTCCACAACTTTGGAAGTATGCTTGGGGTCATTGTCCACTTGAAAGGCCAAGCCCATTTGCGGCCAAGCTTTAACTTCCTGACTGATGTTTTGCGATGTTGCTTCAATATATCCACATAATCTTCCTCCCTCATGATTCCATCTATTTTGTGAAGTGCACCAGTCCCTCCTGCAGCAAAGCACACCCACAACATGATGCTGCCACCCCGTGCTTCACGGTTGGAATGGTGTTCTTCAGCTTGCAAGCCTCCCCTTTTCCTCCAAACATAACGATGACCATTATGGCCAAACAGTTATATTCTTCTTTCATCAGACCAGAGGACATTTCTCCAAGAAGTACGATCTTTGTCCCCATGTGGAAACTGTAGTCTGGCATTTTTATGGCGGTTTTGGAGCAGTAGCTTCTTCCTTGCTGAGCGGCCTTTCAGGTTATGTCGATATGGGACTCGTTTTACTGTGGATATAGATACTTTTGTACCTGTTTCCTCCAGCATCTTTACAAGGTCCTTTGCTGTTGTTCTGGGATTGATTTGCACTTTTCGCACCAAATTACCTTCATCTCTAGGAGATAGAACGCGTCTCCTTCCTGAGCCGTATGACGGCTGCGTGGTCCCATGGTGTTTATACTTGCCTATTATTGTTTGTACAGATGAACGTGTTACCTTCAGGCGTTTGGAAATTGCTCCCAAGGATGAACCAGACTTGTGGAGGTCTACAATTTTTTTTCTGAGGTTTTGGCTATTTCTTTTGATTTTCCCATGATGTCAAAGAGGCACTGAGTTTGAAGGTAGGCCTTGAAATACATCCACAGGTGCACCTCCAATGGACTCAAACGATGTCAATTAGCCTATCAGAAGCTTCTAAAGCCATGACATACTTTTGTGGAATTTTCCAAGCTGTTTAAAGGCACAGTCAACTTAGTGTATGTAAACTTCTAACCCATTGCAATTGTGATACAGTGAATTATAAGTGAAATAATCTGTCTGTAAACAATTGTTGGAAAAAGGACTTGTGTCATGCACAAAGTAGATGTCCTAACCGACTTGCCAAAACTATAGTTTGTTAAAAAGACATTTGTGGAGTGATTGAAAAACTAGTTTTAATGACTCCAACCTAAGTGTATGTAAACTTCTGACTTCAACATAATATAAATATATATATATTTATATATACAGTATAAGTCAAACGTTTGGACACACCTACTCATTCCAGGACTTCTATTTACTTTGACTATTTTCCACATTGTAGAATAATGGTGAAGACATCAAAACGATGAAATGACACATATGGAATCATGTAGTAACTAAAAAAGTGTTAAACAAATCGAAATATATTGTATATTTGAGATTATTCAAAGTATCCACCCTTTGCCTTGATAACAGCTTTGCACAATCTTGGCATTCTCTCAACCAGCTTCATGAGGTAGTCACCTGGAGTGCATTTCAATTAACAGGTGTGCCTTGTTAAAAGTTAATTTGTGGAATTTCTTTCCTTCTTAATGTGTTTGAGCCAATCAGTTGTGTTGTAACAAGGTAGGGGTGGTATACAGAAGGTAGCCCTATTTGGTAAAAGACCAAGTCCATATTATGGCAAGAACAGCTCAAATAAGAAAAGAGAAAGGACAGTCCATCATTACTTTAAGACATGAAGATCAGTCAATCCGGGAATATTTCAAGAAATTTGAAAGTCTCCAAGTGCAGTCGCAAAACCATCAAGCACTATGATGAAACTGGCTCTCATGAGGACCGCCACAGGAAAGAAAGACCCAGAGTTACCCCTGCTGCAGAGGATAAGTTCATTAGAGTTACCAGCCTCAAAAATTGCAGCCCAAATAAATGCTGCACAGAGTTCAAGTAACAGACACATCTCAACATCAACTGTTCAGAGGAGACTGCGTAAATCAGGCCCTCGTGGTTGATTTCCTGCAAAGAAACCACTACTAAAGGACACCAATAAGAAGAAGACTTGCTTGAGCCAAGAAACACAAGCAATGGACATTAGACCGGTGGAAATCTGTCCTTTGGTCTGATGGGTCTAAATTTGAGATTTTTGGTTCCAACCGCCATTATCTTTGTGAGACGCAGAGTTGGTGAACGGATGATCTCCGCATGTGTGGTTCCCACCGGGAAGCATGGAGGAGGAGGTGTGATGAAGTGGGGGTGCTTTGCTGGTGACACTGATTTATTTAGAATTCAAGGCACACTTAACCAGCATGGCTACCACAGCATTTTGCAGAGATACGCCTTCCCATCTGTTTTGCGTTTAGTTTGACTATCATTTGTACAGCCTCATAACGTGGTTAAAACAATAATGTTGATATCATGGATGTTCAGTCCTTGCATCCATAGTTCTGTCTATTCATCTGATAGTTGTTACATTTCTCCAGGCCCATCCCTCAGCTTTTTACCCAAACCATTTTGTCATTGTTTCATCTGGGGATTTGCTGCATATTCTCAAGATATCAAAGTATCACCAACAAAAAGGTAAACAATAGGCCTGTAGCAAATGCAGCATATGGCATTCATTTTTCACATGTAAATGTCACTTTTCAGTAGTGCTCTAAGCATGGCATTCCATGAGCGCAGCATTTATTTTTCATGAGATGAATGATGATGATGATGACGATGAGATGACAACAAATTCATGAACAACGGAGTAGGGCTGGCTCATAAGTCCTTAGTTTTGGGGTTAAGCTCAGGTAAAACAATTTGACTAATCTATACTTCCATATTTCAAAGTCCTATTGTCGAAGATCAAGGGGTATAACATTTATTGGAATTTATGGAATTCTGATAGACTTTGGTTTTTATTGTAAACAAATAATTGAATTGTATTATTATCTGTAGTAGAAAGCGATGGGTTGAAAGAAGCCTACATAACAAACCCATAAAGTAATATTTAACATCCAGATATGGCCAGCTATGGAAACTTTAACATTGATTTATCCTGCAATAGATGTCATTCAATTGGTAACATACATTTTTGTCTTCTTCTAATGCCTCTTCATAAGGGGAAAGCAATCTAAAAGTGATGTAATCAGATTACATTACTGAGTTGGGGTAATCCAAAAGTTACGTTACTGATTACAATTTTGGACAGGTAACTAGTGACGTTAACAGATTACATTTAGAAAGTAACCTATCCAACCCTGCCCACACACATGCACTCACTCACAGACCCACACACATCTCCACTGACCCTGGTTAAAAGCTGACACTGTAAGGCCCCTTCTCTCAAGGTCAACTGATTGACTGGCTGCACATAGGAAGAGAGTCTGTACGTGTGGAACATTGGCAATAAAATAAGGTAGGGTAGATGTTACCCCTGTAGGTACAGATCTAGGATCATTTTACTTGACATCTTTAATCTGCACCTGGTTATATTCTTATGAAATCAATATAATAACTGACTGACTGCACATAAGTGAATAGAGTCTATACGTGTGGAGCATGGCAATTACCTATAGGAACAGATCTAGGATCAGCTTACCCCACATCCACCATCCACACATGGGTATTGTATGTTTTTTTTATATTAAATGCATACACCAATCATCTTGTACGCACATTACATTTTTTTTAAATGGTTTAGTGTGAGGAAATATTTGTAGTGAAAATATTATATATATTTTTTAAATATACTCATTGATATTAGTTATTAAAACGGTATAACAAAGATATTTTAACAGTATGATGAAGCTGACAGTAGTGGAATATAAAGCATTTCACATATTTAATAGTGGCGCATTACAACTATACTACATAGCGAATCATGTTGTGTTATAACATATAACTAACCGATAACAAAATGAGCATAATCACAATTATCGTAAACTAATGTGTGTGTGTGTTCAGCAGACTGTTTAACACCACGACCACTGGTTTCCCTCAGCCTCTTTGTGTTGCGGATATTTGTGTCACTCTCTTTATCGCTCATCTGAGAAACCTTCCCTAGGGGCGCGCACACACATGCACGCATACACGCACGCACGCACACGATTGCCCTCTTTGACGATCCCAGTAAGTGGGAATGTCCCCTTTAAGTGCCGAGAGGCGAATGGAACAACTTCGTCTCCTCCTCTCTATTGACGTAGGCCTTCTTATCAACCTATCACCGAGCTAACCCCGCCCCCCCCCCCCAGCCAGGAAGCCAGCAGCTCTGGCGAGTAAGTGCCTGACCCGACACTAGATTGAAACTAGACGTTGTACCATTACGACGAATACTGCAATAGAAAAGATGAACTTGTCTTCTACCTGAAGGGAATATACAATTAGATCTATTTTGGCTGTAGTATCCCTTTAAATTCATAACGGTTGTCTTCAGTACTCGACACCGATTTATCAGACAAAGACGACTGTGGAAGAGACTTCGTTATTTTTCCTCAAAGGTTTTAAACCTTTCTATTTTTTTGACCGACCTTGTTGGTTTTATTTTTATTTTTTTGTAGTGAGGGGACTAATAGACCGGACAGCAAAGTGGATTTAACGGGTGCGTCGCCGCCTTCCACTTGATCTCCAAGATGCTATTGGTGTCTCCGCGGTTAGTCGACACACCTCGCATGGAGCCCATAGTAAGTTAACCACCTTTTCATTCTACCGTTTTAATGATCACGGTGCTCTTTTGAAGCTGGGTCGGGGGTGTGAGAGGCGGAGAGGCACGAGAGTTTATGTGCGTGTAATGTGCGTTGAGTGAGACAAAGTGGTTAGGGATGTGGATGGGATACGACACTTGATGGCTAAATTCCTTTATTGTAGTGAGACTACAGTGTGTGTGTGTGTCTGTCTGTGTGTGTGTGTCCTTATCTTGCTATTTCATCAAATCAAATCAATAGCCAACATTTAGTTAGAGAGCAGGATTGATAGATATCGTAGTGACCACGTAGATTACACAGCTATTGGTGGGGCTTCAGAGGCTATAGGAAAATCCTGAACATTAGCCTTCAGTAAATATTAGCTATGTGTGTGTCTCTCTCACCAACACCAGTCTCTCTGTGTGTTCATAATTCCGGTAAAGTTCCGTGACTAGATTACTTTTACTATCGGATGTTGTGGTTTCTCGGGCGCGCGTCAAAATTGCAACAAAATACATTTCCAGGGAAGAGCGTGTGCGGAGAGAGCGATAAATGCTGGCAACTCGCAGTGGTACTTGTAGCGGTTTATATGAATATATATGATACTGGAGATATTATTGGCGACAGTACCAGGCTACTATTACCACCGCTCTAGACGGAGTGGCGGAATGACTGAATGCTCTCGTTGCTCAGTTCCAGCTCCTCTCAAAAGGCTTCTTCCCTTTTTGATAGCAAGTAAAAACCTTTGTGTTCTCATGCTCGGCTGAACACACTGAGTGGTGAGCGGAGACACTATACTAGGCTCCTCTGTCTCTCCCTCTCTCTCTCTCTCTCTCTCTCTCTCTCTCTCTCACTGTGTGTCTCTCTCTCTGTCTCTTTCTCTCTCTCACTGTGTGTCTCTCTCTCTCTCCCTCTGTGTCTCTCTCTGTCTATGTGTGTCTCTTTCTGTCTCTCTCTCTCTTTCTATCTCTCTCTCTGTCTCTCTCTCTGTATCTCTCTCTCTCTCTCTGTGTGTGTCTCTCTCTGTCTCTCTCTCTGTGTGTCTCTCTCTCTCTGTGTGTCTCTCTCTGTGTCTCTCTCTCTCACCGTGAAAGTCAAGTCAAACCCCCGCCTCTCTCTCCCGAGCACCAGCATGCAGTCTCCTTGTGAGAATTAAAGCCCATTTATGTGGCTTCTGAATCGGCCGTGCAGTCAGCGGGCTACCCCTCTGTAACAAAAGAGCGGCTCTAGAGCTGGGTCAGACCGTTGCTTCGGTGTAGGAGAGGCTGTTTAGCTATTACGCTATAGGGCAGCTATAGCATATTAATGATAATGTGTGTGTGTGTCTCTCTCTCTCTCATATGGATTTAACTGCGATGTTAAACAACTGTGTGGATTAGAGAGGGGGAAAACGATTTATGCACCAGATCAGATGGATGGTTACTTGATGGCTTGATATTATAATGACACATTGACACAGATAAATTGTGTGCGGTTTTGTTTAATACATATAGGAAATAGAGGAGGTACATAGTCTAGGGGCTTAGACCAGCAGTAGGGCAGACACACACACACACACACACACACACACACACACACACACTGTGACTGACTGACTGGGGGATTAAAAGGCGGACTGCTAGAATACATAATGATATTAAACACATGCCCTGTCGTCCATTATCTGTGTGTGTGTGTATTTGTTTGTTTGTGTCCGCAGAGAGAGACGACAGCACCTACCCCTAGACAGCTATTCGTGGCCTAGTTCAATGGGCTCCATTCACCAGATCCCCTTTAGATACCGACGGCTATAACAGCGTCTCTACGCAACGTTTAGTTGTACGGTGCTGGAGCAAGGGCTATTTAATCATGTCGTTTTTATATAGGCCTATATTTTCTTACGGTCATGTTAAAAGTTTTATTGACAGATATATAGATTAGAATATATGAGATGGGGAGATAGACGAGAAGGATACAGTTCAGGAAGCGAGTGGCTCAACCCTTACTCAACTAGTTGGGGTTGAGTAAGGGATGTTTATTTCTGAGGAGTTTTCGGAACAGGCAGACGTTCCGTGTTGCTGTGCCGCTGGACGGATCAACGACGGCTAAACGGTGAAATGAAAGTAAGCAGTTGCGGTGGTGATTTAAGGCTGGCTACCACACCTCCTCCTCTCCCCCTGTCTGTCTGTCTGTCTGTCTGTCTCTCTCCCTCTGTCTGTCTGTCTGTCTGTCTGTCTCTCTCACTCTCCGTCTGTCTGTTTGTCTCTCTCCCTCTGTCTCTCTGTCTGTCTGTCTGTCTGTCTGTCTGTCTGTCTGTTTGTCTGTCTTGTCTGTCTCTCTCCCTCTCTGTCTCTCTCCCTCTCTGTCTGTCTGTCTGTCTGTCTCTCTCTCTCTCGCTCTCCGTTCCCCTCTCCTTGGCTTGACACAGATTTGGTTAATTTCCGAGAGCGAGCTAGTATTTCCATAGATATGCTAGGCTAGATATTTCCCTTCTTAGTTGATTGCTCAGTCTCTCCCCTGTGACCATGTCCCCCCCACGCCTCTCTCTCTCTCTCTCTCTCTCTCTCTCGCCCTCTCTCTCTCACCCTCTCTCTCTCTCTCTCTCTCTCTCTCGCTCTCTCTGTGCGTCTTTATAAGTAATAGATAGACTCATATCCTGTCTACAAGAAATAAAAGTAGGTCTATAGAGGAAAGGGAAAAACTTGGAAGACTAGATTACTTTAGTACCAGACTCACGACTCAGGGTTTGCGTCCCAAATGGCAGCCTGTCCCCTGCACAGTGCACTACTTTTGAACGGAGCCCTATGAGTTCTGGTCAAACAAACAAAAAAAGTGCACTAAGTAGGGAATAGGGTGCCATTTGGTACACAACCAGAGTCTGTGATGCAATTTGTGGTCTAACTGATTGGAATGCTGAACGCGGCAGGGCGAAGATTGAGAGTGTGTGTGTGTGTGTGTGTGTGTGTGTGTTTGAAAGTTGCGAGTGGCCCTAGCAATGAAACGGACCCAAGAATACGCACATGGTATTTCCTTTAGCCAGAACTATGAAGAAGACGTCTGACATAGTTTTTTTGTGTCTCTCTCGTTCTCATAAAATGACTGAATGAAAGAAAGCATATCTTTATCTTCCATCAGCTCGGTGTGTGTCTAAATCACGTGTGTGCGTAAGTATGGCTATGGTACTACAAAACGCTGCTGGTGCTTTTTCACACACTTGTTGGAAGTATTCTCCTCTTCACTGTTCGTCAAAGCTTTCTCTCTCTCTCTCTCTTTCTCTCTCTCTTTCTCTCTTTCTCTCTCTCTCTCTCTCTCTCTCTCTCTCTCTCTGTCTCTCTATCTCTCTCTCACACACACACAAACACAAACTCATCAATGCATTCTCCTCTCCACTTGGACCTAGTGACCTCTGTCATTACGCACTAATGGTGTTAAACGACCATTGAGACACACACACACACACACACACACACACACACACACACACACACACTGACCAAGAGGCTATTAGCCAAAGCACTCTGCCTAATCATATATAGATCCTATTCCGTGTGTAGCTATTTGCTTATATTGACATAATGACATACGGTTGGTGGCATTTACTTCTGTCTGTTATTACCCATGTGTGTGTGCCTCTGTGTGTGTGCCTCTGTGTCTGTGCCTCTGTGTGTGTGCCTCTGTGTCTGTGCCTGTTCCACCTGATCAACCTGAACATCAGACCATAAGTATCGCCTCCTAAGAATAGAGAGAGAGAGAGGACTTTCCTATTGATTTTATGCTAATTATAAAATGATAATAATACTAACAGGTTATTACCGTGTCATTTAATATAAACTCAGGAACATTCACTTATATCTTTGCTGCAGTAAGGTGAAAGTCTAGACTAGCCTATATATTTGGCGTTTCTTGTAGCAGTGTCCCTTAGCATCACCACAGCGATAGGCTTTCCCCCACTCCGTCTCGGGCTGCCGCATCTCTCTTGTTCACTTCAATTCCAACTGATCCGCGGCCAAATGAGTCCCGAAGCACTTTGAAGTCTACTGCTGTACAGCGATAGTCCTCCGCCAAAAGGAATGTGTTTGTGTGAGCTCCTTCAGATCTAGTGCGTCGTCCGGCTCGTTGCCAACACTTTCTCGGTCAGTGGCCTGCGTCCCAAAAAGGGCACCCTGTTCCCTGTGTAGCGCACCGGCTCTGGCTGAAGGAACAGTGCACTGTGTCGGGAGCAGGGTGCCACTTGGGATTGTGATGCGAGCGTCTGAACCGAGCCCGCCCCGAGCGAGCGCGGCGCGACTGTCGGGAGAAGAAGGGCTGGTTTCCCACCGTCAAAGTTCCGTTAACCAAGAACAACAACAAGGGGTTGAAAGGAAAGAGGGGGAAAAAAGACAGGGAGGGAGACTTTTCTTTCATCAGACCGACAGTACGCGGCGACGAGATGACTGATGTAATTGTGTTAGGAGAGCAAGAAGGAATGCAACCCTAGAGTAGCGCGCGCACACTTCACCCTTTTCAGGTGCTTGAAAAGAAATCTCTCTGTTGTTATCCTCTCTGTTGTTATGAGCCTCTTCATCACACAGCCTACTGTATGTACCTGTGCTCTCTCAGAAATACCTTGCCCTTTACAAATGGTGTTTGTGTGTGTGTGTTAGTGTGTGTATGTGCGAGCGCCGACGATAAACAGCCATTTTCGCATGGAAGAAGGAATGAAAAGGGGGGGGGTGAATTTCTGCTGATCTCCAATGCTGTGCCATATGGTCACTCCCCAAGAGAGATGGAGAGGGGGATCACGGGGAGGAGAGGAGGGAGGGAAGGAGATTGAGGATTGAGGATGGCCTTGAGATGTGCTTGAGAGAACCAGCTGCTCTCTTTTAGCTGGTATGAAAGAGGGAGACCGGTGAGACTGTGAACGGGGGACTTTAGTGCAGGTGTGTGTGTGTGTGTGTGTGTGTGTGTGTGTGTGTGTGTGTGTGTGTGTGTGTGTGTGTGTGTGTGTGTGTGTGTGTGTGTGTGTGTGTGTGTGTGTGTGTGAAGGGTGTGCAACTCTGACCCTTTTCTCCAGAGTAGCACCTCAGATCCACAGCGAGAGAGAAAGGGAGAGAAATATGAGATTTTGTTATACTGATTTCACAACAACTCCCAAAATAGTACCCCATTAAAAGGAAAAATCCACCCAAAACCACAGATTCCTATAATTTACCGTGTTAAATAACACTAATATGTGGGAACAATATTTTTGGTGAACTAATATTTCATGTTGTTGTTATAAGGTTGGTAGCAACGTAAAACCGGTGTGGAAATCTGTAGCAGCTCAAGTTGACTATAAAAAAACAACAATGCAATGCTCTCTCTATGGGCTGGATGGCAAACATAACTACACACAACAATGTCAAAGTCAATATCAGCATGTGAAGTAACTAGTTACCTATAAAATTGCCTTAAACAACTGCACAATCAATTTAGGAGTCTACAATCTCACCATGTCCAACCTGCAGATCGATGTGCCTCGCAGAGTGTTTCTGACATTTGCAAATGGCACTATGCAATGCACCCTGGACCGAAGAGGCTGGCAAATAGAAGAAACTGCACATTTCTCGAGGTAGGAACATTGAGAGAAGACAACCTCCCGCGTTATAACATCGGCCAGTATTGAAATCTGACACCGTTTTCCGCGACCCGAAAACCACATTCTTATTCACTCCCAGTGTAGTGGGAGAGGCTTTATTTCAATACTACATTATACCGGGACGAATTTCTGCCTGCTTAAACGGCAATGTCTTAGATACACGCGACGAAGAAAAAACGGGAGAGGAACCCCGGGGATTGATACAACATTAATCTGAGAGGTACAGAAACAGTAGAACATTCCAAATGGTGTGAATCTTTCCTTTCAACACAGTAACATACTGTGTTACCGTGGAGACGGTCTTCTTCACTGGGTCCCTATCGCTGTACCATAGACTGTGTCCTTTGGCCCAGGACGGCTACCGATGGCTGCCAGCTCATTGGTGTTACTCACTGTTTGGTTCACGAAGTCGCACCGCCGTCCTCTTCCTGCCACCGCTGTGGTTCAGATGTCCCCCAGCGCCCGGAGGGGGACGAGGGAGAAGTGGCGAGGTGGAGATGAACAGAGCGAGGGGCAGAAAGAAAGAGAGAAGCAGCGAGAGGGTGGAGGAGAGAGAGAGAGAGAGACTGTAAATAGCCAGTAATATAACATTTTGAACGTCTACTGTTAATTTATGATTGTTTATTTCACTTTTGTTTATTATCTATTCCACTTTCTTTGGCAATGTAAGCATGTTTCCTATGCCAATAGAGCCCTTTGATTTGAGAGAGAGAGAGAGAGAGAGAGAGTGAGAGAGAATTATGTCGATACCTGCTAATTATCAAAATCCAGAAAAAAGCCGATCAATTCTACAAGCATCTAAAAGGAAGCGATTCTCAAACCTTCCATAACAAAGACATTACCTACAGAGAGATTAACCAGGAGAAGAGTCCCCTAAGCAAGTTGGTCCTGGGGCTTTGTTCACAAACACAAACACACCCCACAGTGCCCCAGGACAGCAACACAATTAGACCCAACCAAATCATGAGAAAACAAAAAGATAATTACTTGACACATTGGAAATATATATATATTTTTAAAACAGAGCAAACTAGAATGTTATTTGGCCCTAAACAGAATACCTGACCACTGTGACTGACCCAAACTTAAGGAAAGCTTTGACTATGTACAGACTCAGTGAGCATAGCCTTGCTATTGAGAAAGGCCGCCGTAGGCAGACCTGGCTCTCAAGAGAAGACAGGCTATGTGCTCACTGCCCACAAAATGAGGTGGAAACCGAGCTGCACTTCCTAACCTCCTGCCCAATGTATGACCATTTTAGAAACACATATTTCCCTCAGATTACACAGATCCACAAAGAATTTGAAAACAAACCGAATTATGATCAACTCCCATATCTACTGGGTGAAATACCACAGTGTGACATCACAGCAGCAAGATTTGTGAACTGTTGCCACAAGAAAAGGGCAACCAGTGAAGAACAAACACCATTGTAAATACAACCCATATTTATGCTGATTTATTTTCCCTTTTGTACTTGAACTAATTTGCACATAATATGACATTTGAAATGTCTTTATTCTTTTGGACCTTTTGTGAGAGTAATGTTTACTGTTAATTTTGTTTATTTTACTTTTGTTCATTATCTACTTCACTTGTTTTGGCAATCTTAACATATCTTTCCCATGCCAATAAAGCCCTTAAATTTAAATTGAATTGAAATTGAATTGAATTAAGAGAGAGACAGAGAGAGAGAGAGACAGAGAGAGAGAGCGACAGAGAGTTTTTGTATACTTTTGTATATTATCTACCTCACTTGCTTTGGCAATGTTAACACATGTTTCCCATGCCAATAAAGCCCCTTGAATTGAATTGACAGAGAGCGAGCGAGAGCAAGTGCGTAAGTCTGACTATCAGACAACCAGGAAATAGGAGTGTTGCCTAGGGATGAAAAACAAACAGGACACACACACACAACACCAAAAATCAGGTTAGCTTTTTCCGCTGACTCTCAGGGAACACACACGCGCACACACACACTCTCAGACTCAAACACATTTATACATAATACAGTACTGTATGCTCACACCTCGGAGCACCCTCACAAGTTATCACACGATGATCCACACAATGATCCACACATAAACACACACTGTGAACTCACTGGGATTGTCTGTCTGTCTGTCTGTCTGTCTGTCTGTCTGTCTGTCTGTCTGTCTGTGTCTCTCTCTCTGTGTCTTTCTCTCTGTGTCTTTCTCTCTGTGTCTTTCTCTCTCTCTGTGTGTCTTTCTCACTCTCTGTGTCTTTCTCTCTCTCTCTGTCTCTCTGTCTCCCTGTCTCTCTTTCTCAATCTTTCTCTCTCTCCCTCTTTGGTCAGTAGGGGGACTGGGCTTGCACATTTTATCCCTGCATTCATAAAGATTCTCAAAGCAGCAGATCAGGGTCTTTACACTATGTGTGTGTGTGTGTGTGTGTGTGTGTGTGTGTGTGTGTGTGTGTGTGTGTGTGTGTGTGTGTGTGTGTGTGTGTGTGTGTGTGTGTGTGTGTGTGAATACTGATTGTAGATCAGGGCCTAATTGTTACCTTGCTGTGTTTGTGGCTCCTCTATTGCATCATTCACCACACACACACACACACACACACACACACACACACACACACACACACACACACACACACACACACACACACACACACACACACACACACACACACGCACACGCACACGCACTCAAAGCCTTGGCTTTCCCCATCCTCTGTTGGATGTCCATGCTCTGTGTTTGTGATTAGGCCCTTGATTCAGAGCTGTTTGTGTGTGTGTGTGATATGGGCTGTGATGAAACTCTCTGCAACAGCCTGGGGAGGCTGAAGAAATTCGTCTTGGCTCCTAAGACCCTCAGAAATGTCTACAGATGCACCATCGAAAGCATCCTATTGGGCTGTCTCACCGCCTGGTACGGCAATTGCACCGTCTGTCACAGGAACCGGCACCCGGTGTCACAGGAACCGGCACCCGGTGTCACAGGAACCGGCACCCGGTGTCACAGGAACCGGCACCCGGTGTCACAGGAAGGCCAAGAAGATGATTAAGGAACTCAGCCATCTGAGCCAGTTCACCCCGCTACCATCTAGAAGGTGGAGACAGTACAGGTGCATCAACACTGGGAGCTGAGAGACTGAAAAACAGCTTCTATCTCCAGGCCATCAGACTGTTAAACAGTCACCACTCGCCCTGGCCTCCGCCCAGTACCCTGCCCTGAACTTTAGTCTGTTACTATCCGGCCTCCTGCCCAGTACCCTGCCCTGAACTTTAGTCTGTTACTATCCGGCCTGCCCAGTACCCTGCCCTGAACTTTAGTCTGTTACTATCCGCCTCCGCCCAGTACCCTGCCCTGAACTTTAGTCTGTTACTATCCGGCCTCCGCCCAGTACCCTGCCCTGAACTTTAGTCTGTTACTATCCGGCCTCCGCCCAGTACCCTGCCCTGAACTTTAGTCTGTTACTATCCGGCCTCCACCCAGTACCCTGCCCTGAACTTTAGTCTGTTACTATCCGGCCTCTGCCCAGTACCCTGCCCTGAACTTTAGTCTGTTACTATCTGGCCTCCACCCAGTACCCTGCCCTGAACTTTAGTCTGTTACTATCCGGCCTCCACCCAGTACCCTGCCCTGAACTTTAGTCTGTTACTATCCGGCCTCCGCCCAGTACCCTGCCCTGAACTTTAGTCTGTTACTATCTGGCCTCCACCCAGTACCCTGCCCTGAACTTTAGTCTGTTACTATCCGGCCTGTTACTATCCGGCCTCCGCCCAGTACCCTGCCCTGAACTTTAGTCTGTTACTATCTAGCCTCCGCCCAGTACCCTGCCCTGAACTTTAGTCTGTTACTATCCGGCCTCCGCCCAGTACCCTGCCCTGAACTTTAGTCTGTTACTATCCGTCCGCCCAGTACCCTGCCCTGAACTTTAGTCTGTTACTATCTCCGCCCATCTGGCCTGAACTTTAGTCTGTTACTATCCGGCCTCCGCCCAGTACCCTGCCCTGAACTTTAGTCTGTTACTATCCGGCCTCCACCCAGTACCCTGCCCTGAACTATAGTCTGTTACCCCTGCCCTACCCTGCCCTGAACTTTAGTCTGTTACTGTTACTATCCCTGTTAGTCTATCCGGCCTCCACCCAGTACCCTGCCCTGAACTTTAGTCTGTTACTATCCGTCCGCCCACCCTGCCCTGAACTTTAGTCTGTTACTATCCGGCCTCCGCCCATCTTTAGTCTGTTACTATCCGGCCTCTGCCCAGTACCCTGCCCTGAACTTTAGTCTGTTACTATCCGGCCTCCGCCCAGTACCCTGCCCTGAACTTTAGTCTGTTACTATCCGGCCTCCGCCCTGCCCTGAACTTTAGTCTGTTACTATCCGGCCTCCGCCCAGTACCCTGCCCTGAACTTTAGTCTGTTACTATCCGGCCTCCGCCCAGTACCCTGCCCTGAACTTTAGTCTGTTACTATCCGGCCTCCGCCCAGTACCCTGCCCTGAACTTTAGTCTGTTACTATCCGGCCTCCGCCCAGTACCCTGCCCTGAACTTTAGTC
The DNA here is from genome assembly GCF_036934945.1 of Oncorhynchus masou masou. Classification (NCBI taxonomy): domain Eukaryota; kingdom Metazoa; phylum Chordata; class Actinopteri; order Salmoniformes; family Salmonidae; genus Oncorhynchus; species Oncorhynchus masou. Next base: position 38,970,818 of record NC_088238.1, read on the forward strand.
TGTTACTATCCTCCACCCAGTACCCTGCCCTGAACTTTAGTCTGTTACTATCCCTCCACCCAGTACCCTGCCCTGAACTTTAGTCTGTTACTATCCGGCCTCCACCTAATACCCTGCCCTGAACTTTAGTCTGTTACTATCTGGCCTGCCCTGAACTTTAGTCTGTTACTATCTGGCCTCCACCCAGTACCCTGCCCTGAACTTTAGTCTGTTACTATCTGGCCTCCACCCAGTACCCTGCCCTGAACTTTAGTCTGTTACTATCTGGCCTCCACCCAGTACCCTGCCCTGAACTTTAGTCTGTTACTATCTGGCCTCCACCCAGTACCCTGCCCTGAACTTTAGTCTGTTACTATCTGGCCTCCACCCAATACCCTGCCCTGAACTTTAGTCTGTTACTATCTGGCCATCACCCAGTACCCTGCCCTGAACTTTAGTCTGTTACTATCTGGCCTCCACCCAGTACCCTGCCCTGAACTTTAGTCTGTTACTATCTGGCCTCCACCCAGTACCCTGCCCTGAACTTTAGTCTGTTACTATCTGGCCATCACCCAGTACCCTGCCCTGATTTAGTCTGTTACTATCTGGCCTCCACCCAGTACCCTGCCCTAAACTTTAGTCTGTTACTATCTGGCCATCACCCAGTACCCTGCCCTGAACTTTAGTCTGTTACTATCTGGCCTCCACCCAGTACCCTGCCCTGAACTTTAGTCTGTTACTATCTGGCCATCACCTTAGACTGTTGCCCTGCATATGTAGTCATGGACTGGTACTTTACTATCATGTTTGCTACTGTTTTACCCACTTTATATGTATATACTGTTCTAGTAATGCCTCATCCTATATAATGTATTATATAATGTACCCTGCCCTGAACTTTAGTCTGTTACTATCTGGCCATCATCCTGCCCTGATGACTATCTGCCATCACCCGTACACACCTGTGTTTTACCCACTTTATATGTATATACTGTTCTAGTAATGCCTCATCCTATATAATGTATTATATAATGTAGTCAAGGCTCATCCTGTATGACTACTGCTACACACCTATACTATACTGTCTATACACACCATTTTATATATATATATATAGTCTGTTACTATATATACATATATATATATATATATATTTATAATCTGGTGTCTGACGTTGCTCACTCTAATAATTCTTCTGGATTATTATTGTATTGTATTGGTATTATAGCTGCACTGTAGGAGCTGGAAACACAAGCATTTCGCTGCACCTGCGATAACGTCTTCAAGTCTGTGTACGCCACCGGTAAACTTCCACGCGATTGGAGAGGAGGCTGAGAATGGAGAGAATGTACACAGAGAATAATTGACGTGGCGAATGGATGAAAGAAGGGGAGAAATAGGGAAGGAAGAGAGACGTGTGTGTGTGGGTGGCGTAGTCTGCGTGCTAGCGCGCCTGAGTTGTGTGTGTCTGTGTGCGCACTTACTTGTGCGTGTGTGTGTGTGTCTCCAGTGTGAGCTCTCTGTGGCCTATCCAAATGGAAGAGCTCTATATTATTTATGTGTAGATAGAAATGGATGGGGAGCTGTTTTATTTATTTATTTGATATTATTTATTTATTAACAAAGACACTGTGTTTATTTATAGATCATAGACCTGCTGCTTTCAAGTACAATGATTGGGATGGTGCGTGCGTGTGCGTGTGCGTGTGTGTGTGTGTTTCAGTGCTCCTGAGGCTAGTTCAGGAAACACAGAACAGGGTGGATATTCTAACCGGAGATTTCCATTGTTTCTTAGTCATTCATCAAATCCTCCACCCCCCCCTCTTTTTTTCTCTCCTCTCGTTTCCTTCCTTCCTTTTGTTGCTAACCTGCCTGCCCACTCCCTATCTCTTTCATTCTCTTTCAATCTCCCTCTGTCTTTCTGCCTGTCTGTCTGTCTGTCTCTCTCTCTCTCTCGCTCTCTCTCTCTCTCTCTCTCTCTCTCTCTCTTTCTCTCTCTCTCTCTCTCTCTCTCTCTCTCTCTCTCTCTCTCTCTCTGTCTCTCTCTCTCTTTTCCCTCCCTGCTTTGCTTATAACTCTCAAAAGTTCCTCTATTCTTCTTTGTTGGAGAAGTTGAGCTCACCTGGCCTTCTGCCCGTGTGTGTGTGTGTGTGTGTGTGTCACCAGTCTCCTCTATAAGCCCCAGAGAGCCCATAGGGAACCATCTCTTCCTCTAGATGAATCTACATCTGTTAGAGAACTGGAGGTCAAGACCTCTCCTTATAGACTAATAGTCTATGCTAAAGAGAGGAGAGGAAATGGTAAATCATGCTCTCTCCCTCCTTCTCTCACTCCCTCTTCCACCATCTCGTTCTCTCTTTCAATCACCCTCTATCTCCCTCTGTCTGTCTGTCTGTCTGTCTGTCTGTCTGTCTGTCTGTCTGTCTGTCTGCTCTGTCTGTCTGTCTGTCTGTCTGTCTGTCTCTCCCTACTTTCCTTATAACTCTATTCTGGACTTCTGCCCCCGCGTGTTGTGTGTTTGTGAGTGCGAGCGTCTCTGTGTGTGTGTGTTTCAGTACTTCTGAGGCTAGTTCAGTGTACAGTGCATTCCTATACCAGGAAACACAGAACAGGGTGGATATTCTAACCGGAGATTTCCATTGTTTCTTAGTCATTCATCAAATCCCCCCCCCCCCCTCCTCCACTCCCCTCCCCCTCCTCTCATTTCCTTCCTTCCTTCCTTTTGTTGCTAACCTGCCTGCCCACTCCCAATTGCTTTCTCTCTCTTACTATCTCCCTCTGTCTGCCCCTCTCTCTCTCTCTCTCTCTCTCTCTCTCTCTCTCTCTCTCTCTCTCATATTTCTCTCTCTCTCATATTATGTCATATTATGTGCAAATAGTTAAAGTACAAAAGGGAAAATAAATAAACATAAATATGGTTTGTATTTACAATGGTGTTTGTTCTTCACTGGTTGCCCTTTTCTTGTGGCAACAGTTCACAAATCTTGCTGCTGTGATGGCACACTGGTATTTCACCCAGTAGATATGGGAGTTTATCAAAATCGGGATTGTTTTCAAATTATTTGTGGGTCTGTGTAATCTGAGGGAAATATGTGTCTTTAATATGGTCATACATTTGACAGGAGGTTAGGAAGTGCAGCTCAGTTTCCACCTCATTTTGTGGGCAGTGAGCACATAGCCTGTCTTCTCTTGAGAGCCAGGTCTGTCTACGGCGGCCTTTCTCAATAACAAGGCTATGCTCACTGAGTCTGTACATAGTCAAAGCTTTCCTTAACTCTCTCTCTTTCTCTCTCACTCTTTCTCTCTCCCAACTTTGCTTAAGACACACACACACACACACACACACACACACACACACACACACACACACACACACACACACACACACACACACAGTAACATATTGTGCCAGTGGGTTCATTCAGTAACATGAGAACTATTAATGCTTTACCATTACTGACCCAGGTCACAGCGACTGAAACTGGTTACACACACGCTACATACACACTCACATACAGGGTCAGAGTTCAGAGCAGGATATGGTGAAGTTAATTGATTAATTGTCGTTCAGGAACCATTCCACTTTAGTCTTAATAGCCTAATCTAGAGCTCTGATTGGAGAGTGCTTAGACGAATCACTTAGCGGCTATTAGTTACACACTCAGTCCCCCTCCTCTCCAGCACACATTAGCCGTGACGGGCTGGATAGAGGGAGGGAAGCAGAGAGGGAAAGAGAGCGGGAGAGAGGGAGGGAGGCCCGTAGGTGTGAGAGGAATTGTAACTGACCTATAATATACTGTGACGACTCTCTCTGTCTCTCTCTCTCTCTGTCTCTCTCTCTCTCTCTCTCTCTCTCTCTCTCTTCGATTCAAAGGGGCTCTCATATATTAACCTTGGCAAAGCAAGTGAAATAAACAATCGATTAACAGCTAACATGAAACACAAAAAGGGCTTTTAACTTGTCATGGGAGACATATATTAACCTTGGCAAAGCAAGTGGCTCCAAATAAACAATCGCAAATTAACAGCTAACATGAAACACAAAAAGTTTCAAAAGAGGCCCACGCAGAGAAGTTTGAAATGCTAAATGATTAACTATGTACAAAGGGCCCGCGCAGCACAAAACTAGGAGCGCAGCAGTCTGGCTCCACTAGGGCCCGCGCAGCAAGCTGGCTCCACTAGGGCCCACGCAGGGCCCGCGCAGCTAGTTGGCTCCACTAGGGCCCGCTGCTCCACTAGCAGCCAGCTGGCTCCACTAGGGCCCACGCAGCTAGCTGGCTCCACTAGGGCCCGCGCCCGCTGGCTCCACTAGGGCCAGGGCCCGCGCAGCTTGGCTCCACTAGGCACAGCCCTCCACTAGGGCCTGCGCAGCAAGCTGGCGCCGCAGCAGCTGGCTCCACTAGGGCCCGCGCAGCTCGCTGGCTCCACTAGGGCCCGCGCAGCTCGCTGGCTCCACTAGGGCCCACGCAGCTAGCTGGCTCCACTAGGGCCCGCGCAGCTCGCTGGCTCCACTAGGGCCCGCGCAGCTCGCTGGCTCCACTAGGCCCACGCCTCAGCTGGCTCCACTAGGCCCGCACAGCTGGGGCTCCACTAGCTGGCCCACTAGGGCCCGCGCAGCTCGCTGGCTCCACTAGGGCCCGCGCAGCTAGCTGGCTCCACTAGGGCCGCACGCAGCTCGCTGGCTCCACTAGGGCCCGCAGCAGCGCTGGCTCCACTAGGGCCCGCGCAGCTAGCTGGCTCCACTAGGGCCCGCGCAGCAGCCGCTGGCTCCACTAGGGCCCGCGCAGCTCGCTGGCTCCACTAGGGCCCAGCAAGCTGGCTCCACTAGGGCCCGCGCAGCTCCTGGCTCCACTAGGGCCCGCGCAGCTCGCTGGCTCCACTAGGGCCCGCACTGGCTCCACTAGCCTCGCTGGCCCGCGCAGCGCAGGCTCTCCACTAGGGCCCACGCAGCTAGCTGGCTCCACTAGGGCCCGCGCAGCTCGCTGGCTCCACTAGGGCCCACAGCAGGGCCCACGCAGCTGGCTCCACTAGGGCCCGCGCAGCTCGCTGGCTCCACTAGGGCCCGCGCAGCTAGCCCAGCAGCTGCTCCACTAGGGCCCACGCAGCTCGCTGGCTCCACTAGGGCCCACGCAGCTAGCTGGCT
>NC_088238.1:38985939-39018439 GCF_036934945.1 Oncorhynchus masou masou
CCCTCCCTCCCTCCCTCTCTTTCTCCCGCTCCCTCTCTTTCTCCCTCTCCCTCCCTCCCTCTCTTTCTCCCTCTCACTGCCTCCCTCTCTTTCTCCCGCTCCCTCCCCCCTCTATCTTTCTCTTTCTCCCCCCCTCTCTTTCTCTCTCCTGTCTCGTGGTAAACTGCAGCACTGAGCAGTAAAAACACTCATAACCAGTGTTGTAGTAGATAGCCTACCGAGACTGACAGTGAGAGGAGGGAGAAGGAGAGATCATTGAATGAGTGTAGAAAAATAAAATTAAATAGAGACAGAGAGAGAGAGAGATTCCCTCTTCTTTGTGCGAGTGTTACTGGCTAGACTGACAGGGAGAGTAGTTAAAGAGAGCGAGAGAGGTTTGAATGAGTGTATCGATAGAATAGAGAGAGAGAGAGTATGTGAGCTAACTATGGGGAAGCCTTAAACTGACCTTTTGAGTAACACACACACACTAACAGAGTTGCAGGGCATGTTGCTGTGAGTGCATTAGAGAGGGGCTCTCCCCTGAGGTAAGAGGACAGGAGTCACTCAGAGGACAATAGTGTGTGTGTGTGTGTGTGTGTGTGTGTGTGTGTGTGTGTGTGTGTGTGTGTGTGTGTGTGTGTGTGTATTGCTGTCTGTTCTTTTTTAATTCCTTTTCCTCTCATCCCCTCTCCCTTATTCTTTATTTATCTCACACTAACATCTCTCTCTCCGTACATATGGGCGAGAAGGCGAAGCCATAGCTTAGTGTGTGTGTGTGTTCGGTGTTCGGGAGCTGTACGAGGCGTTGACCATCCTGAACACCAGCCTTGTGTCTGTTTCTTCCGTTCTTTCTTTCTTTCCGCTTGCATTTTGTTTCTATATTTTGATATTTTCTGTAGTTGATGTGGTTGATGTGGTTCAGGGCTCATCTGTGAAAGAGACCTTGGTCTCAGCATGACCCCCTGATGAAATAAAGGTTCAACAAATTCAAATAAATATTACTCTTGTATTGACAGGTATATTCTCTACGTTCAGTGAATACTATAGGTAAACATGGTTATATGATTCATTTCTATTTAACTAGGCAAGTAAGTTAAGAGCAAATTCTTATTTTCAATGACGGCCTAGGAACGGTGGGTTAACTGCCTTGTTCAGGGGCAGAACGACAGATTTTTTACCCTGTCAGCTCGGGGGATTCGATCTCGCAACCTTCCGGTTACTGGCCCAACGCTCTAACCACCAGGCTACTGTGTATGCTATGTAGTGTCATGCATGTGACATTGAGTGAGACGTGTGGATGATGCACTGGACTTCTAATCCAAAGGTTGTGGGTTCGTGTCCCACCGGAGTCGCATCCCCCGAGTAGCGCAGCGGTCTTAAGTCAGTGCGTCTCAGTGCTAGAGGCGTCCCTACCGACCCCGGTTCGATTCCAGGCTGTATCACAACCCCGGCCGCGATTGGGAGCCCCATAGGGCGGCGCACAATTGGACCAGCGTCGTCCGGGTTAGGGTTTGGCCCGGGTTAGGCCGTGATTGTAAACAAGAATTTATTCTTAACTGACTTGCCTGGTTAAATAAAATAAATGAAAAAAATTGTGTAATATCTAGGAGACAATGCTTTGTGTGTGTAGAGAATCCCATGAACTCAATCTATACAGCCGTCACATGATTACACGAGTTAGCAATAGTACTTAATATGTGTAGTACGATAGGCCTGAATCATAGGTTCTGGACTATAGGCATCACAAAATTGTGAGTAATATGGGTAAGGTATAATCATGCTGTATGTGTGGATAGTATAGTGTTGTCATGTTTTCTAGTATATACACTGAGGTGACCAAACATTAGGAACACCTTCCTAATATTGAGTTTGCACCCCCCTCCGTTCAATAGGGATGCTGGTCCTTGTTGACGCCAATGCTTCCCACGGTAGTGTCAAGTCGGCTGGATGTCCTTTGGGTGGTGGACCATTGTTTATACACGCGGGGAGCTGTTCAGCGGGGAAAACCCAGCAGCGTTGCAGTTCTTGACATAAACCGGTGTGCCTGGCACCTACTACCATACCTCGTTCAAAGGCACTTCCAATTTTTTTGTCTTGCCCGTTCACCCTCTGAATGGCACACATACAATCCATGTCTCAATTGTCTCAAGGCTTAAAAATCCTTCCTCAACCCGTCTCCTCCCCTTCGTCAAGCATAGCTTTCTCCTGGATTCACCTGGTCAGTCTATGTCATGGAAAGAACAGGTGTTCCTAATGTTTTGTATGTTAGGTCCCGTTTTTTGTTGTTGTGATAGTTGCAGGACAAAGTGCTTGATTTTGCTGCGGCAATTCAGACTTTTTTTTGTGGCAATTTGCAATGATTTTCCCGAAAAGGAGCTGACTGGGGATTGTCACTTGATGGAACCATTTTATGCGGTAAACGTGTGGCGATTGGTTAAAATTGCGTGCCCTCTTCTTTTTTTGGCAGTCAGGTGATCGGACAGCGGGGACTGACTGTATATTCATGTGGTTTATAACCACTTATAACCACTTATAGTGAGTGACGTGGTTATGACAGCGGTGCATGCGTGTTATAGCAATTTCTAGGATCCCATTGACTCCTGTAATCTTAAGGCATGATGTATCTCATTAGTGCACGGACCTCCACTCAAGTCTCAACATTATTTGAAATATGCCCTTTCATACCCTCACTGTGTGTGTGTGTGTGTGTGTGTGTGTGTGTGTGTGTGTGTGTGTGTGTCTCAGTGCACTAATGGTATTTGACAGGCAGAGGGGCTGAGTGAGGTGGCTGGCTGGCAGGGGGCCTGGAACTAGGTCAGGACACAAACACATACATGGGGGAAGAGCCCTGGGGCACGTAAACGAACACACATATGCACGGAAACACACACACACATGCTCACACGCATGCACTAGGCTTGGGCGGTTTTCAGATTGTCATACCTTCATACCGGCCTTGTGCCATCCTGGGATATTTGGTAATACCGGCACTGAACACAAGGGGGGCTATTTTCAAACCCGACAGAGCCTCTGTCATCTGCAGGTTAGCAATGCTAACAAGTACATGTACATTTCCATGGCAAATGCTAGCTAAATGCTAACAAGTGCTTGCGAACATTTCATATAGTCTCTGACATAAACCTTTTGTAAGACCGACATCCCAGCTCATAAAGTTATACAAGTAACTAAAAAAATGCTACTCACAGTTAACTGCACACACCAAACTAATGTCAGACAGTAAGGCTCTTGATTTAGGAGGAGATTCTATGCTGTTACCAAGAGAATCTTGGTTTTGCAAGAAGCTAACCCCTTAGCTAGCTAACAAGCTACTACGTTAGCAAACGAAATGCACAACTGCCGAGGCTCTAGCACGTTTCAGACAAGTCAACTCGATAGTTATAAGATGTCTAGCTGGCAAACATTAAGTTGTTGAATTCTGGTCGGATGCCGCGTGCTGTGCAAACATGAGTGAAAAGCTCCGGTCTCTAGTCGTTGTGTATGTGTACCTTTTAATAACAACACGTGACTGAGGACTACCCCGTCGGTGTGTATGTGTACCTTTTAATAACAACACGTGACTGAGGACTACCCCGTCGGTGTGTATGTGTACCTTTTAATAACAACACGTGACTGAGGACTACCCCGTCGGTGTGTATGTGTACCTTTTAATAACAACACGTGACTGAGGACTACCCCGTCGGTGTGTATGTGTACCTTTTAATAACAACACGTGACTGAGGACTACCCCGTCGGTGTGTATGTGTACCTTTTAATAACAACACGTGACTGACCTTTTAATAACAACACGTGACTGAGGACTACCCCGTCTGGTGTGTATGTGTAACCTTTTAATAACAACACGTGACTGAGGACTACCCCGTCGGTGTGAACGTGTACCTTTTAATAACAACACGTGACTGAGGACTACCCCGTTGGTGTGTATGTGAACCTTTTAATAACAACACGTGACTGAGGACTACCCCGTCGGTGTGAACGTGTACCTTTTAGTAACAACACGTGACTGAGGACTACCCCGTCGGTGTGTACGTGTACCTTTTAATAACAACACGTGACTGAGGACTACCCCGTTGGTGTGTATGTGAACCTTTTAATAACAACACGTGACTGAGGGACTACCCCCCGTCGGTGTGTATGTGAACCTTTTAATAACAACACGTGACTGAGGACTACCCCGTCGGTGTGTATGTGTACCTTTTAATAACAACACGTGACTGAGGACTACCCCGTGTGTGTATGTGAACCTTTTAATAACAACACGTGACTGAGGACTGAGGTGACTGACTACCCCGTCGGTGTGAACGTGACTGAGGACTACTTTTAATAACAACACGTGACTGAGGACTACCCCGACTACCTTTTAATAGCAACACGTGACTGAGGACTACCCCGTCGGTGTGAACGTGTACCTTTTAATAGCAACACGTGACTGAGGACTACCCGGAAAGGTTCTTGTCAAATAAGGTGGCAGGTGAACTGAATCTGCTTCACCTCCTGACGTAATGCACAAGTTGACTGCAGGTATTTACTTCAAAAGTAGCTACAAATATTCAAATATATCATCCAAAAGGTCAAATGAATACTTTCAGCGGTGTTGACGGTGTTAGAAAAACCATCCCAGGGGTATTTCCAAATACCCCGTTATATGGTATATACCATTTTCAGCCCAAGTCTAACATGTACAACTATTTGATACAGAGCATTTTGACAGTGCTTCTTTTAGAAAACCATCTATATGTGTCTACAAGCAGTTGTAGCTACAGACACGCGTTTCTGTCTTTGTCTGTTTCATTGTGTTTGTGGAATCCCATGTGTTTTCTATGCACCTGCGTACTGTGTGCATGCAAGTGTGTGTTTTTGAGCGTGTGTGTGTGTGTCTGTCCCTCGCTCTCCTCCCCTTTCTGACACACAGTGGTGTGTGTGTGTGTGTGTGTGTGTGTGTGTGTGTGTGTGTGTGTGTGTGTGTGTGTGTGTGTGTGTGTGTGTGTGTGTGTGTGCGAGCGCACTGGGGTGGGAGGAAGGCAGGGGTTGTACAAAGGACAAAGCACTCCCCAGACATTGAGAACACATTATACACTTACACACACACACACACACACACACACACATGCTCACACACAAGATCAGAAATACAAAACATTCTGGATATTACCCCTTCTGGAGGAAGTAATCTGATACACACTCACACACCTACACTCTCTCACAAAGGCCTGTTTGCACTTTCAGGAAGTTTACCTGCTTAATAAATCCTCAAATCCCACCACTTTATACACACTATTAGCTTACTCACACCAACTATCCCACTATCTACTCCACACACATAGTGCCTGTCACACATACAGTAGCTATTCATCTACACACGCGATACCATCTGAAACATACACGTCACACACAATGCATCACACACACTGACAGCCCCCCTGATCCACAGCTAAATGAGTCCGGGCTGGCCAAACAAGAGTGTATGGTTATTGTAACCTGAAGCCAGTGGTGTGTGTGTGTGTTTAGCAACAGAGGAAAATGGCAGGACAAACAGTGGCACAGGCTGGCCAAACAGGAGTGTGTGTATTGTAACTGAAGCCAGTGGTGTGTGTGTGTCCGTAAATGTTATCTACCCTGGCATCTCTGGGTTACAGACTAAGAAACATCAGACAGATAGAAGAGACGGGGGAGGGGAGGAGAGGATGTCTGTAATATTTGGGGTTAAGTCAGGGGGAAAGTGGGGGTGTGAGAGGAGAGGAGGAGTGTTCTGTCCTTCACACCCCTCTCTGATGACATCACAGGTCAGGGAGGAGCTTCAGTGACCCTGAGAGTTCTGATTGTGTCACGAGGAGTGGCCAGAGTAGGTCAGAGGAAATGGGCGTTACAGCCTCGAGGCCATCCGTGATGTCACTTATGACGCCAGCTTAAGTCAGACCCCAGTTGTCCCACAGTACAGTACTGTTATTGATGTCTGTGTGTGTTCCGCTTACCCCCTAGGCAGACCTAGAAGATAATTGGAGACATATGATTGGTCAGTCTTCTAGGAGTCCCGGCCTTATGACACACTAGCAGGTTAGTGTGCGTCAAATACGCCCGACCCAGACGGGATTGGTTGCCCAGTCCACCTATCTCATCTTCAAGGAGACCACTCAGGGGGTTAAGGTCCGAGTCACTCAGGCCTGGGTTACCTAGGTTACTGTCACTGTGACTACCATCACCAAAACATACTGTGTCAGCTTGGTAGTGAACCCAAGGAACTTTTGAGTACCTCAGTTTTGTGTGCATGTGTGTGTGTGAGAGACTTATTGGAAAGAATTAGATAGAAGAAGGTAGAGAATGAGACTTGAAAGGAAAAGAGGCAGAGAGGCAGAGCGTGTGTGTAAGAGGCAGAGAAGCAGAGCGTGTGTGTAAGAGGCAGAGAGGCAGAGCGTGTGTGTAAGAGGCGGAGAGGCAGAGCGTGTGTGTAAGAGGTAGAGAGGCAGAGCGTGCGTGTAAGAGGTAGAGAGGCAGAGCGTGTGTGTAAGAGGTAGAGAGGCAGAGCGTGTGTGTAAGAGGCAGAGAGGCAGAGCGTGTGTGTAAGAGGCAGAGAGGCAGAGCGTGTGTGTAAGAGGTGGAGGAAAGAGTGTGGAGAGTGCAGAGAGGCAGGGTGTGAAGAGGCAGAGAGGCACAGGGCTGCAGGTGGGTGAGGGGCAGAGAGGCAGAGCGGTGTGTCAAACAAAAGGCACTCAGTTCGGCTGTCTTGTCCTCCCCTCTCCTCCTCCACTAGGCAGAGGCTGTGTGTGTAAGAGGCAGACGGAGCAGATGAGCCCTGGCACCAGCAGAAGAGAAGAAGGGAGCAGAGGCAGAAATGGAAAGAGTGAGAGTCTTGGCTGTGTTTGCATTCGTCCGTATTGGACAAAGGCTAACAGGAGACAACTGAGGCACTGAGGTATTGGTGTACTGGCTGAACAGTTTGTGCAGAGTCGTGTGTAAACAGAGGAAGGCAGATGGAGGCAGACAGCGTGTGTGTAAACATGACTGTTCATTTTCATCTCTCTCACACACACACACACACACACACAAACGCGCATGCAGACACACACACACATGCGCAGAGGCAGAGCGTGGTGATAGAGAGTTATCAGCTTTAGAGGGAGGCAGATTCTTCTACTTGGTCTGCAGCGTGTGTGTCCCAGTCAGTCCCAGGTGGAGAGGCACCAGAGCGTGTGTGTAGAGACCGAGAACAGGTTTGGTTGGTCTGTGCTAGACAGCCATACTGTAGACTGTGTGTAGAGGCACTACAGTCTGTTTTGTCTAGCAGCCATGTGTGACTGGACTACAAGAGGCAGAGGAGGTTTTGTCAGAGCGTGTGTGTAAGAGGTCTGTTTTGTCTAGGAGGACTGGAGACAGTCTGTTTTGTGCAGCCATGCTGTAGACTGGACTACACTACAGTGCAGAGGCAGACTGGACTGTGTGTTTTGTCTTTCAGTGGACTGACACACTGCAGTCTGTTTTGTCTTTCAGCCATGAGACTGGACTACACTGCAGTCTGTTTTCTGTTTTGTCTTTCAGCCATGCTGTAGACTGGACTACACTGCAGTGTGGCCATGCTGTATACTGGAGGGGTGCAGTCTGTTTTGTCTTTCAGCCATGCTGTAGACTGGACTACACTGCAGTGTTTTGTCTTTCAGCCATGCTGTATACTGGACTCACTGCAGTCTGTTTTGTCTTTCAGCCATGCTGTAGACTGACTACACTGCAGTCTGTTTTGTCTTTCAGCCATGCTGTAGACTGGACTACACTGCAGTCTGTTTTGTCTTTCAGCCATGCTGTAGACTGGACTACACTGCAGTCTGTTTTGTCTTTCAGCCATGGAGACTGGAGGCAGGGGGCCATGTCAAACAAAAGGCACTCAGTTCTGGACTGTCTTGTCCTCCAGCCATACTGTAGACTGGACTGGACTCCTCCTGTTTTGTCTAGCAGCCATACTGTAGACTGCTACACTACAGTCTGTTCTGTCTAGCAGCCATGAGTAGACTGGACTGGCACCACACTGCAGTCTGTTTTGTCTTTCAGCCATGCTGTAGACTGAACTACACTGCAGTCTGTTTTGTCTTGCAGCCATACTGTATACTGGACTACACTACAGTCTGTTCTGTCTAGCAGCCATACTGTAGACTGGACTGGACTACACTCAGTCTGTTTTGGCAGCAACTGTAGACTGCTAACAGGAGAGCAACTGGACTAAGCAGATAAAGCCATACTGACTGGACTATTCTGTTTTGTGTACTGGCTGGACTACACTACAGTCTGTTTTGTCTTTCAGCCATGGTAGACTGGACTACACTACAGTCTGTTTTGTCTAGCAGCCATGCTGTAGACTGGACTACACTACAGTCTGTTTTGTCTAGCAGCCATACTGTAGACTGGACAACACTACAGTCTGTTTTGTCTAGCAGCCATGCTGTATACTGGACTACACTACAGTCTGTTTTGTCTAGCAGCCATGCTGTAGACTGGACTACAACAGTCTGTTTTGTCTAGCACCATGCTGTAGACTGGACTAAACTAGAGTCTGTTTTGAAGCAGCCATACTGTAGACTGGACAACACTGAGTCTGTTTTGTCTAGCAGCCATGCTGACTGGACTACACTCAGTCTGTTCTGTCTAGCAGCCATACTGTAGACTGGACACTACACTGACTGTTTTTCTAGCATCCATACTGTAGACACTACACACAGTCTGTTCTGTCAGCAGCCATACTGTAGACTGGACTGGACTACACTGCAGTCTGTTTTGTCTAGCAGCCATACTGTAGACTGGACTACACTGCAGCAGCCATGCTGTATACTGGACTACACTGCAGTCTGTTTTGTCTAGCAGCCATGCTGTATACTGGACTACACTGCAGTCTGTTTTGTCTTTCAGCCATGCTGTAGACTGGACTACACTGCAGTCTGTTTTGTCTTTCAGCCATGCTGTATACTGACTACACTGCAGTCTGTTTTGTCTTTCAGCCAGGTTGATGAGACTGATGTTATTTTGTCTTTCAGCCATTTTTCTGTTTTGTTTTTTGTAGACTGACTTTTTTTGTCTTTCATTTTAGACTGAGGAAATGCTGTATACTGGAGAAGTCGGCCATGTGACTGGTCATCTCTTCTGTCTCAGCTCTGCTTCGACTGACATGACCTTGCAGCCATACTCATCCCTGTCCTGTCACAGCCATCTCATGGACTACACTACAGTCTGTTTTGTCAGCAGCCATACTGTAGACTGGACTACAGTGTTCTGTCTAGCAGCCATACTGTAGACTGGACTGGACAGACACTGACCTGTTTTGTCTTTCAGAGCTGTAGACTGAACTACACTGCAGTCTGTTTTGTCTTGCAGCCATACTGTATACTGACCACTACAGTCTGTTCTGTCTAGCAGCCATACTGTAGACTGGACTGGACTACACTACAGTCTGTTTTGTCTAGCAGCCATACTGTAGACTGGACTGTTGCTGTAGACTAAACTACACTGGTCTGTTTTGTCTTGCAGCCATGCTGTAGACTGGACTACACTACAGTCTGTTTTGTCTAGCAGCCATGCTGTAGACTGGACTACACTGCAGTCTGTTTTGTCTTTCAGCCATGCTGTAGACTGGACTACACTACAGTCTGTTTTGTCTAGCAGCCATGCTGTAGACTGGACTACACTACAGTCTGTTTTGTCTAGCAGCCATACTGTAGACTGGACAACACTACAGTCTGTTTTGTCTAGCAGCCATGCTGTATACTGGACTACACTACAGTCTGTTTTGTCTAGCAGCCATGCTGTAGACTGGACTACACTACAGTCTGTTTTGTCTAGCAGCCATGCTGTAGACTGGACTACTCTGTTTTGTCTAGCAGCCATACTGTAGTCTGTTTTGTCTTTCAGCCATGCTGTATACTGGACTACACTACAGTCTGTTTTGTCTTTCAGCCATGCTGTAGACTGGACTGGACACTGCAGTCTGTTTTGTCTAGCAGCCATGCTGTAGACTGGACTACACTACAGTCTGTTCTGTCTAGCAGCCATACTGTAGACTGGACTGGACTACACTGCAGTCTGTTTTGTCTAGCAGCCATGCTGTAGACTGGACTACACTACAGTCTGTTCTGTCTACAGCCATACAGACTGGACTGTTGTTTTGTCTAGCAGCCATACTGTAGACTGGACTACACTACAGTCTGTTCTGTCTAGCAGCCATACTGTAGACTGGACTGGACTACACTACAGTCTGTTTTGTCTCGCAGCCATACTGTAGACTGGACTACACTACAGTCTGTTTTGTCTAGCAGCCATACTGTAGACTGGACAACACTACAGTCTGTTTTGTCTCGCAGCCATACTGTAGACTGGACAACACTACAGTCTGTTTTGTCTAGCAGCCATGCTGTAGACTGGACTACACTACAGTCTGTTTTGTCTAGCAGCCATACTGGACTGGACAACACTACAGTCTGTTTTGTCTCGCAGCCATACTGTAGACTGGACAACACTACAGTCTGTTTTGTCTAGCAGCCATACTGTAGCCTGGACTACACTACAGTCTGTTTTGTCTCGCAGCCATACTGTAGACTGGACTACACTACAGTCTGTTTTGTCTAGCAGCCATACTGTAGACTGGACAACACTACAGTCTGTTTTGTCTAGCAGCCATACTGTAGACTGGACAACACTACAGTCTGTTTTGTCTAGCAGCCATGCTGTAGCCTGGACAACACTACAGTCTGTTTTGTCTAGCAGCCATGGACAACACTACAGTCTGTTTTGTCTAGCAGCCATGCCATGCTGTAGACTGGACTACACTACAGTCTGTTTTGTCTAGCAGCCATGCTGTAGACTGGACTACACTACAGTCTGTTTTGTCTAGCAGCCATACTGTAGACTGGACAACACTACAGTCTGTTTTGTCTAGCAGCCATGCTGTATACTGGACTACACTACAGTCTGTTGTCTAGCAGCCATACTGTAGACTGGACTGGACTACACTACAGTCTGTTTTGTCTAGCAGCCATACTGTAGACTGGACACACTACAGTCTGTTCTGTCTAGCAGCCATACTGTAGACTGGACTACACTACACTGCAGTCTGTTTTGTCTAGCAGCCATACTGTAGACTGGACTACACTACAGTCTGTTCTGTCTAGCAGCCATACTGTAGACTGGACTACACTACAGTCTGTTTTGTCTAGCAGCCATACTGTAGACTGGACTACACTGCAGTCTGTTTTGTCTAGCAGCCATACTGTAGACTGGACTGACAGCCATACTGTAGACTGGACTACACTACAGTCTGTTTTGTCTATCAGCCATGCTGTAGCCTGGACTACACAACACTACAGTCTGTTTTGTCTATCAGCCATACTGTAGCAGCTGGACTACACTACAGTCTGTTTTGTCTAGCAGCCATACTGTAGACTGGACAACACTGGACTACACTGTCTGTTTAGTCTAGCAGCCATACTGTAGACTGGACTACACTACAGTCTGTTTAGTCTAGCAGCCATACTGTAGCCTGGACTACACTACAGTCTGTTTTGTCTCGCAGCCATACTGTAGCCTGGACTACACTACAGTCTGTTTTGTCTAGCAGCCATGCTGTAGCCTGGACTACACTACAGTCTGTTTTGTCTAGCAGCCATGCTGTAGCCTGGACTACACTACAGTCTGTTTTGTCTAGCAGCCATGCTGTAGCCTGGACTACACTATTTCCACTCTAGCAAAGTTGAGCCACTTGCAAAATGCACTCATTCAAAACAACGTCTGTGATCTCCTTCTCGCTAGCCGCTATTCTGTGTTTTATTCAAGCGGATAAGGCGGTGACGCAGTTCCTGTACGTCAAACTGACGTTACGTTACGTTGCAGGCGTCGTGGCAGGCAACCCGGATGTCCAGAGAGCCGTCACTCACTGTCACATCAGATAAATGTAGACACAGGGTTGTAGGTTAACTGGCCCGGCGAGAGACTAAGAGCAGGGGGTGAGAAAACGTGGGAGACAAATGATATGGAGACTAGGTTGGAAATGAATTGAGGCGCGGAGGATTAAACGAGTGGGGGGAATATACTAGACACACTACAGCGATAACTTTGCGAGTTTGTAAATGATTCCGGCTTTCTTAGGCAACTAGGCGTTGGATGGACGTGATAGACATTTTGACATCAACAATATGTACACCAGTTACACCAGCAGCAAAGGAATAGTTTGCATCCCTCTCCTTGTTCTCACCCTCTCTGTCGGGGACAACTTTTGTCTTTGTCACTGAGCATTTCTCTCTCACTCTCTCTCCCGCTCTCGTTGCTAGTACATTTCTGTTAGCTGTGGTTGATACAGTATACAGTACACCCCCACCCCCCCCCCCCCACCCACTCCTCCCCCCTTTCACCCGCTCTGCTTCAACGGTATGAATGGAATCCATTATGGAAGACGGGATTTTCCTACGTCGCCAAGGCAACCTGTAGAACCCCCGTATTACGGGCTGTCCCTCCCTAACCTACAGGTCGCTGTGGAGTGGGGGGGGGGGAGAGATAAAGAGTGAGAGAGGGAATAAGACACAACGACAGAGCAAACGAGAGAGAGCGAGCAAGAGAAAGAAAGAGGGAGAGTAAAAGGGGGAGAGCGGCAGAGTGAAAGAGAGAGCGTCTTTCTGTCCAGAAGGAAAGCGTAGACAATATGCTTATCATCAGAGCAAGACATACAGGAGGAGGGAGAGAATGAGAGAGCGAGAGAAAGGGACTTCCTATAGTTTGCAATTTGGCCCTGTCAGGACAAAGACTCACTCCTACACTGTAGTTCTGTAGTACACACTACTGTAGATGTTATGACACTATAACACTATTATAACACCCACATGACATTACATTTTTTTCTTTATTTAACCAGACAAGTCAGTTAAGAACAAATTCTTATTTTCAATGACGGCCTAGGAACGGTGGGTTAACTGCCTTGTTCAGGGGCAGAACGACAGATTTTTACCTTGTCAGCTCGGGGATTGGATCCAGCAACTTTTCGGTTACTGGCCCAATGCTTTAATAAACTTGGCTACCTGCCCGCCCCAAATTACTACTGCATACACTCATTTAGTATGACCGTATATCCTGTACAGTGTCCCATCAGTTTTTCCTGACCCTGTGACCTGACCAAGAATAACTCTCACATGTGCTCATATAATATTACGCCAGCCATATACTGGTGTGTGTGACCTTGAAGGGAATGTTGCAATGTTTTGAGAGAGTAACTAAGAGAGAGAGAGTAACTAAGAAAGAGAGTAACCAAGTTCATATGATTCACTTGCTGTGGGTGTGTGTGCTCACCTATCTGTGTGTGTGTGTGTTGCTGCAGAAGGCAGCAGTTCAACTCTACAGAGCTGTGGCCTTCTATCCGTTAATCTGTGACACACTGTAGCTCTCTCCTTTCCCTCCTTCTCTCTCACTGCCTCTCACCCTCTCTCTCTCTGTCTCCCTCCTTCCCTCTCCCTCTCTGTCTCCCTCCTTCCCTCTCCCTATGTCTCCCTCCTTCCCTCTCTGTCTCCTTCCTTCCCTCTCCCTCTCTGTCTCCTTCCTTCCCTCTCCCTCTCTGTCTCCCTCCTTCCCTCTCTCTCTGTCTCCCTCCTTCCATCTCTCTCTCTGTCTCCCTCCTTCCATCTCTCTCTCTGTCTCCCTCCTTCCCTCTCCCTCTCTGTCTCCCTCCTTCCCTCTCCCTCTCTGTCTCCCTCCTTCCCTCTCCCTCTCTGTCTCCCTCCTTCCCTCTCTCTCTGTCTCCCTCCTTCCCTCTCCCTCTGTCTCCCTCCTTCCCTCTCCCTCTCTGTCTCCCTCCTTCCCTCTCTGTCTCCCTCCTCTCCCTCTCTGTCTCCCTCGTTCCCTCTCTCTGTCTCCCTCCTTCCCTCCCTCTCTGTCTCCCTCTCTCTGTCTCCCTCCTTCCCTCTCTCTCTGTCTCCCTCCTTCCCTCTCTCTCTGTCTCCCTCCTTCGCTCTCTCTGTCTCCCTCCTTCCCCCTCTGTCTCCTTCCCTCTCTCTCTCCTTTACTCCTTCCCTTCCACCCTCTTTACCTCCTTAAAAATGCCATTGATTTTATTACAGCAACAATGAGTCTGCTGTGGCCACGTAATCCACCCATTAAACCATTGCTGGAGGAGGGAGGGAGGGAGGGAGGGAGGGAGGGAGGGGAGGGAGGGAGGGAGGGAGGGAGGGAGGGAGGGAGGGAGGGAGGGAAGAAAGAGAGGAAGTCTGCTTCCTTTATGTGTCTCTAACGCCAGCGGGTCTGTCCTGAGGGAGAGGCTTACTGTTAAACATGCGCGTTAAAAAAGTCCCTAACCACTGTGTTCCACAGACTGGATGGCACTTTGTGAAGCTGGCACTAGGAAAACATGTATATTTTAGATATGAAATGGGCCATGGTTGAGTGGAGATAGGGCATTGCAAATAAATATGTAAGAAGTGTAGTCAGATAGATTATACATCGGTTTATAAAACCCTGTTTTTCTCTTTCGAGAAACAATTCTGGTGCCCATCAATCTACCCCCCCCCTCCCCCCTCCCTCCCTCCCTCCCTCCCTCCCTCCCTCCCTCCCTCCCTCCCTCCCTCCCTTCATATTGTCTGTTGTTCTTCATTCAGCCCTTTACACGCATTGATTCTTCCCTCGCAGCTGACAAGTGTTAAATGAATACAGTGTCTGTTCTCTCTACCCGTCGCTCTTCTCTCCATCTCTCTGTGCTGCTTTATATTTCCAATCTCTCCGTCGTTCCTACATTCCCCCTCTTCTTTCCGTTTCCCCTGGTTTTCTCGTCTCGTTTTCGTTCTTCTTTCTTTTTCATTTCACTTCTCCTTGCCCTCCCTCCCTTCCTCTGCGGGGGGGGTTATTCCGTCCCTTTTTCTACAAGAGAGCACTATTTTCAACATGTTTCACTTGCACCGAGGGACAAATAGTGCTGGCTCCTGTCTCTTATCAGACTCTCTCTACTTATTCTTTGAGAGGGAGGGGAACAAAAATCCTGAAAGAAACATCAGGCATAAAGGACAAAACAGAAGAAAAGAAAGGAGTGAGAGAGAGAGAGAGAGAAAAAAAAAGTGGTGTTTGTGTGTGTTGATGTGTTAGCTAGCTAGTGACTCACTCCCAGTGTGTGACGCAGCTGGGTCAGTCCAGTGAGACTAGCACCGATGCAGATTTAGCCCTAGCCTCCAGCTGCTTAGTATATATAGCCACAATGTGTTCTCCCGCTAACTAATTAATGAAGCGAACTACGCTAACACTAGGTACATGTATACTCCATTGATTTATTCATGAAGCTAAGCTAACTACGCTAACACTAGGTACATGTATACGCCATTGATTTATTCATGAAGCTAAGCTAACTACGCTAACACTAGGTACATGTATACGCCATTGATTTATTCATGAAGCTAAGCTAACTACGCTAACACTAGGTACATGTATACGCCATTGATTTATTCATGAAGCTTGGCTAACTATGCTAAGGCTAAGTGCATGTATACCCCATTGACTTATTCATGAGTTAGGCTAAGTTAGCAAGTGGCATGTATGTTACTGTAGTTAAATGTGTTATTTCATTAACATATTTATAAAGCTAGACTAGCTAGGCTAGTGCTCAACTTAATACTCTTCTCTCATCTTCTTCCTGGGAGTTCAATGACGTTCGTTGAGCGGCGAGAAGAACGATTCAGACCTCAGGGAGTGTGTGGGTGTCCTCACAAGCATAATAAAACAAGGAACTTCGGTCCCCACAAGAAAGAAAAAAACATTTTAGCCTTAGGGGTCAGGTTTAGGGTATGCTGAGTTTTCTATAGTAAACAGGTTTGAGAGAAAGAGAATGTAACAAAACAAGTAAAAAACCCAATGCTGTGAAACAGATACCACAGTGTCACAAACACACACACACACACACACACACTGAGAAAGGAAACAGAGAAGTTGTGCCGTTAGCAAAAGGTCAACAGCAGCCTTCAGGAGGAGAAGATATAACATGACAACACTCATTAGAGAGAGAGAGATAGAAGGAAGGAGACAGAGAGAGAGGGGGACAAGGAGAGAGAGGGAGACAAGGAGAGAGAGAGAGGCCTACAGGCACTCAGAAAACCAGTCAGAGCAGAGCTCAGCAGTGATAGTAATTGGCTGTGATGATCTAGTCCAGTGGTTCCCAAACTATAGGGGGCTCAGTCTTACTCTTGAAAGTTGTAGTAGTGGAATGCACAAGGTGCAATTTTGAAATTGGGTAGTGCATCATCAGTTCGTGTCAGCTAACTTTTCATTTTATTTCGTTTTTTTAGCCCATAGATATTGTTATAATTTTATTGTCACTCAAATATCAAATGAATACACATTAGACATGGCAAAATGTAAAGAATTGCAAGAAAATGTGCTTTAAAACGGCTACATTTTCTTTGTAACCCATGAAAGAAATGTGTAGAATTGTAAGAAATAAGCTTGAAACCTGCAAAATTCTCTCCACCAACAAGAGGGGTGTGAACAGTGCTTGTGCCCATAGAACTAGATGTTGCGCGTGCACAAGGGGGGCGTGGGATGTTCCCCAATGCTGGAAGGGGGGCCCCCGGCTGAACAAGTTTGGGAACCCCTGATCTAGTCTAATGTGTTCTATACTCATCTACTCAAATCTTACGTCTATGTGCTCCAGATGGAATAGAGTGTGTCTAGTGAACCAGAATCAAATCGTTCATTCTAAACGGGAGTCACACCTGTTCTCTTTGAATGCTCTTATGAGATTTGGTTCCCACTAGACTCAGATTCTACTAGCTATATGCTCCAGATAGAATAGAGTGAGTCTAGTGAACCAAAGTCAGGACAGACTACTGAAAATCCCCTTGCTTGTTTCATAACAATGATTAGTGACTAGACAGAGAGAGAGAGAGAGAGAGAGACAAAGTTAGCCCAGTGGAAACAAGGTCAGCTCTTTAAAACTGCCCTATGTAGTATGACAGTGTTACGTACACACACACACACTCTAACCCCTGTCACTAAGTAAGCTATGACATAACAGCCTTGGTCTAACTTGGACTCTGTCATAGCCTGACGAATGGAGGACGGTGTTGTGACATAAACTGCCTTCCCGGAACGACTGGCGTCCTGCAGTGTAATGACTGAAAACGCCGCCCCCTCTTTTCCTCTCTTCCTGATCACTCCAGAAGAGCTGGGCTCATATTCATGAGCCGTGTCAGAGTAGAAGTGCTGATCTAGGATTAGTTTGACCTTTTCCTTCATAATGAATTTGATTATTATGGACAGTGGGTAGCTGATCCTAGATCAGCACAAGGGCTGGGACCTCATGATAGTATATACAGTGCATTCGGAAACTATTCAGACCCCTTGACATTTTCCACATTTTGTTACATTACAGCCTTATTCTGAAATGGATTAAATCATATTTTTTCTCATCAATCTACACACAATATCCCATAATGACGAAGCAAAAACAGGTTTTTAGAAACTTTAGCCATTTAAAAAAAACTGAAATATCGCATTTACATAAGTATTCAGACCCTTTACTCAGTACTTTGTTGAAGCACCTTTGGCAGTGATTACAGCCTCAAGTCTTCTTGAGTATGATGCTACAAGCTTGGCACACCTGTATTTGGGGAGTTTCTCCCATTCTTCTCTGCAGATCCTCTCAAGCTCTGTCAGGTTGGATGGGGAGCGTCGCTGCACAGCTATTTTCAGTTCTCTCCAGAGATGTTCGATCGGGTTCAAGTCCGGGCTCTGGCTAGGACACTCAAGGACATTCAGAGACATATCCCGAAGCCAGTCCTGCGCTGTCTTGGCTGTGTGCTTAGGGTCATTGTCCTCATCCCAGTCTGAGGTCCTGAGCACTCTGGAGCAGGTTTTCATCAAGGATCTCTCTGTATGATGTGATGCTTGGCATTCAAACCAGATAGTTCAATCTTGGTTTCATCAGACCAGAGAATCTTGTTTCTCGTGGTCCTAGAGTCCTTTAGGGGCCTTATGGCAAACTCCAAGCGGGCTGTCTTGTGCTTTTTACTGAGGGTGGCTTCTGTCTGGCCACTCTACCATAAAGGCCTGATTGGTGGAGTGCTGCAGAGATGGTTGTCCTTCTGGAAGGTTCTCCCATCTCCCCAGAGTTAGCAACAGATCTGTTCTGTCAGTGTGACCATCTGGTTTTTAGTCACCTCCCTGACCAAGAACCTTCTCCCCCGATTGCTCAGTTTGGCTTGGCAGGCCAGCTCTAGGAAGAGTCTTGGTGATTCCAAACTTCTACCATTTAAGAATGATGGAGGCTACTGTGTTCTTGGGGACCTTCAATGCTGCAGAAATGTTTTGGTACCCTTCCCCAGATCTGTGCTTTGACACAATCCTGTCTCTGAGCTCTACGGATAATTTCTTTGACCTGATGGCTTGGTTTTTGCTCTGACATGCACTGTCGACTGTGGGACCTTTATATAGACAGGTGTGTGCCTTTCCAAATCATGTCCAGTCAATTTAATATTTTTTTAACCTTTATTTAACTAGGCAAGTCATTTAGGAACAAATTCTTATTTACAATGACGGCCTAGGAACAGTTGGTTAACTGCCTTGTTCAGGGGCAAAACAACAGATTTTTACCTTGTCAGCTCGTGGATTCGATCTAGCAACCTTTCGGTCACTTGGCTCTGGCTGGGCCACTCAATTTACCACAGGTGAACTCCAATCAAGTTGTAGAAATAACTCAAGGATGATAAATGGAAACAGGATGCACCTGAGCTCAATGTCGAGTCCCATAGCAAAGGGTCTGAATACTTATGTAAAAAATGTATTTAAGTTTATTTTTAAGGTATTTGCAAAAACGTTTTTGCTTTGTCGTTATGGCATATTGTGTATAGATTGAGGGAGAAAAACAATTGAATCCATTTTGAATAAGTTACAAAATGTGGAAAAAGTCAAGGGGTCTGAATACTTTTTGAATACACTGTAATCCCGATACTTAGGTGCCAATACGATATGAGTTGCGATTCGATGTTCCAACTATTTTGCAATGAACACTCAGGGAGATAAAGGTGTAGATTCACGCGCAGAGTGGCGCAGGTGTTTCTTTCGCCTTAGCAGAAGGCAGGAATCGTGGTCACAGGCAGGCATTGGTCATACACAGGTAGGCAAACAGGCAGGTGAATCAAAACTAGGACAAAGGCACAAACAGAATGAACTGAACTAAATAAGGAGCTGATGAGAACAGGTGAGTAACTCACACAGGTGAAATCAATGAACAAGAATGAAAGACAGGGCGACGTTCAAGAGCACAACGAAACAGAACACAAGATTGACTAAGAAAATAAATACAGAACCTTACTTAAATTGCTCATTATGTCTGCTGCAGAGAAGCGAGAGAGAGCGTGAGGAAATGAGTTTTGATCAGTCAGGGAAATACAAGTGATGAAAACATGTTGGCTTACTGTTTAAAAAGAAGACGGAGCAGAAGCCATAGGATGAAAAATACCAGCGTTTTGGTGCAAGTACAGCTGACTAGCGCTTGCTAACGCTACCTAGCAACAGCAACATTGTTTTGTCAACATTTGGAGTCAAAGTATAGATATAATATTGTCCAAAAATAATATTGCGTTATGTCACCGTATCTATTTTCTCCGCCGTAACTATTCAGAACTCTGAGTCGACGCTGAGGCTATTTATTGTAGCTTGTGACTGCATCACCTTCCCCCATTATGGTACCTAATTCAAAACCTCATAAACTTTATTAGTATTCTATCGGGATGACGACCAGGATCATTAAGAGTTATGGTGTGAGGTTAAAATATGAGCCTCCGCGGTAAGTAGTGACCAGGATGCTGCAGTGTATGACGAGTTGATGTACTGTCGTAGCTGGATGGTGTGAAGTGGGAGTGTCTGTTGACGTCGTAAAATGAAAAAGAATCTCAATTGTTGAAAGGCATCGAAGAAGCTGTATGCCAGTCGCAATTGTTTTATTTATCCTTATTCTACCAGGTAAATTGACTGAGAACACGTTCTCATTTACAGCAACGACCTGGGGAATAGTTACAGGGGAGATGAATGAGCCAAGTGTAAACTGGGGATTATTAGGTGACTGTGATGGTTTGAGGGCCAGATTTTGAATTTAGCCAGGACACCCGGGGTTAACACTCTTACGATAAGTGCCATGGGACCTTTAATGACCTCGGAGAGTCAGGACACCCGTCTAACGTCCCATTCGAAAGACGGCACCCTACACAGGGCAGTGTTCCCAATCACTGCCCTGGGGCATCGGGATATTTTTTAGACCAGAGGAAAGAGTGCTTCCTACTGGCCCTCCAACACCATTTCCAGCAGCACCTGGTCTCCCATCCAGGAACTGACCAGGACCAACGCTGCTTAGCTTCAGAAGCAAGCCACCAGTCGTATGCAGGGTGGTATGCTGCTGGAAAATTGTTAACATATTGGTTTAAATTGGTTGTAAATCTGAGGTTAGTTAGTAGTATATGACATGTTGAGACAAAATGCTAATCTTTTCAGGGATTAGACCCAAGGAAGCTAGGGGAGAGGTCAGAGGCACCAGGGGGTCCCCTTAGGGGGTGATGGGGGTTGTAGGGAGGGGTGTGTGTAGGGTAGGGGGGTACAGAAGGGGTAGAATCCCCACCCTCTAAAGAAGCTAGGGGAGAGGTTTGGTGCACTTGGTGGACTCTACCCCCCTCCCTCCCAATCCACTTTCCACAGGTCTGAGACCTGAGATATTCCCACCTATCAGAAGCCATTTTGCACAGACAGGGATCCATCTGGATCGGCTGGGTGGCTAAACTGCCTTATGACTGAGTCTTTATTCCTTCTGCAACAGACAGGGATCCATCTGGATCGGCTGGGTGGCTAAACTGCCTTATGACTGAGTCTTTATTCCTTCTGCAACAGACAGGGATCCATCTGGATCGGCTGGGTGGCTAAACTGTGAGTCTTTATTCCTTCTGCAACAGACAGGGATCCATCTGGGTCGGCTGGGTGG
Organism: Oncorhynchus masou masou; assembly: GCF_036934945.1. Taxonomy (NCBI): domain Eukaryota; kingdom Metazoa; phylum Chordata; class Actinopteri; order Salmoniformes; family Salmonidae; genus Oncorhynchus; species Oncorhynchus masou. The sequence continues at coordinate 39,006,896 of NC_088238.1, forward strand.
CTAAACTGCCTTATGACTGAGTCTTTATTCCTTCTGCAACAGACAGGGATCCATCCGGATGTGCTAATACATTGTTCCACTGCTACAAAGATTATACTGCTATGTTGGTACAGACAGAGACCCAGATCTGTTGCTAAACTGCCTTAGGACTGGGCTCCATCCGGATGTGCTAATACATTGTTCTAATGCTACGGAGATCCAACTCACTAATCCCCGTGAGCGATCATTCTGTGTTGTGCTATTGCTAACTAGAGGAGGATCCGGATCTCGCCCGAGGGATTAGAGAGGATCCGCTTTAGACGGACTCAGGATCCGGCAGGATCTGTTATACTGATCACTGAACTCCCAGAGAAAACACTCCACTCATCTCCCAGGAAACTAACCAGCTCTAGGACTCACTCTGGAAGCTTAGCAAGACCCCCAATAGCAGTCCTGCCCCACGTCCCAACTCAGCCCAGTGTATAGCAGTCTCAGACTGGCTTTGTAATGGTAATCAAAAGTCTTACACCATAGGGAAGGGTAGGGTGCCATTTCAGACACGCCCAGGTATCTCCAGCCCTTTCCACGGAGAAACCCCAGGTTGTAGAACCTTTAGTTATATCAGTCGTTTTGGTGAAGTCCAGCTCCTGTCTATATCAGCCCCCCCCCCCCCCCCCCCCCCCCAAATAATCGATTCTTAACCTTGGCCAGAAAAATGTCACTTCACTGTTCTCCAGTCAGTTTTTCTGTGTAACCAGTGACCAAGAGGGCTTGTCTCTGTGGAATCCCATTGCTCGTGTAACCAGTGGTGTCATCAGACTCGTTGTCTCCAAACATGTCATCAGGGGGATAGCAAGTCGGAATAGGGAGTTAGGGTGTTGAGGCGTTGTTGGCGTGGCGATGTAGCATAGTTGTCATGATGATAAGGCATATGTATACGTGTGGTGTTTGAGGGGACAGAGGATGACAGACAGACAGTGTAGGGGGAGGGGTGACAATGTAACGCTGTCACTACCTGTGGAGCGAACAGGGGGGGAGTTGAGGACACACACACATATGCCAAACAAATACACACACACACACTAAAGAGCATGCATACACACACACACACACACACACACACACAATCTCTCGGCATGCTGAGTGACCACCCACGGGGGGAAACTGCAGACCATTGCACAATACAGGACAACACACAAGGGTATCACACACACACACACGGAATTAGGCATGCTGCACACATTTTTATACACACATGCACACTCACATCTATACAGACAAACACATATCAAACTGAGCAGGGTGTATGGCTTTGACATAGGACAACTCCCCCTTTACCCTTCTGAAGGATAGTGTGTGTGTGTGTGTGTGTGTGTGTGTGTGTGTGTGTGTGTGTGTGTGTGTGTGTGTGTGTGTGTGTGTGTGTGTGTGTGTGTGTGTGTGTGTGTGTGTGTGTGTGTGTGTGTGTGGCTATGAATCACCCACAATACTGACAAACCTGTCACTAAGGTTGAGTCCAAAATGTCAACCTATTTCCTATTTAGTGCCCTACTTCTGACCAGGGCCTTTAAGGATATAGTCAAAAGTAGTGTACTATTTAGGGAATATGGTACCATTTGGGACACAGATTTAGCCCCAGGAGACTGCCAAGAGGAGCAACAAGCTCAGATTAAACACACACTCTCTCTTTCTCTCTCTCTCTCTCTCCCTCTCTCTTTCTCTCTTACCCTCCTCTGTCCTTCCCTCTCTCTTCTCTGTCTCTATCTTCTGTCTTGCTCTATCCACCCACCCTCCCTCCATCTCTCTTTTTCTCTGTAATGGTGTGTCAGTCATCATTAGTTGTTCTTTTGTTTTCTCTTTAATCACCAGCACTGACATCAACAACCCTGTCACTCACGCTTTGTGTGTGTGTGTGTGTGTGGACATGTTTAGCTATACTTGTGGAGAACAGAACTGGGGACATTTTTGTAGTCCACACAAGGTCAAATGCTATTTCTAGGGGGTTTACAGTGCCTTCGGAAAGTGTTCAGACTCCTTGACTTTTTCCACATTTTGTTACGTTACAGGCTAATTCTGAAATGGATTAAATAAAACATTTTCTTCAGCAATCGACACACAATACCCCATCATGACAAAGTGAAAACAGGTTAAGACATTCTTTTAAAATTATACATAAAAAATATAATTACCTTATTTACATAATTATTCAGACTCTTTGCTATGAGACTCGAAATTGACCTCAACTTTATCCAGTTTCCATTTATTATTCTTAAGATGTTTCTACAACTTGATTGGAGTCCCTCTGTGGTAAATTCAATTGATTTGACATGATTTGGAAAGTCACACTCCTGTCTATATAAGGTCCCACAGTTGACATGTCTGATGAAACCAAGATGGAAGTCTTTGGCCTGAATGCCAAGCGTCACGTCTGGAAGAAACCTGACACCATCCCTACAGTGAAGCATGGTGGAGGTAGCATCATGCTGTGGAGAATTTTTTCAGGGACTGGGAGACTAGTTAGGAGCGAGGCAAAGATGATGAACAGAGCAAAGTACAGAGAGATCCTTGATGAAAATCTGCCCCAGAGTGCTCAGGACCTCAGACTGGAATGAAGGTCCACCTTCCAACAGGACAATGACCCTAAGCACACAGTCAAGACATGCAGGAGTGGCTTCGGGACAAATTTCTGAATGTCCTTGAGTGGCCCAGCCAGAGCCCGGACTTGAACCCGATCGAACATCTCTGGAGAGACCTGAAAATAGCGGTGCAGCGACGCTCCCCAACCAACCTGACAGAGCTTGAGAGGATCTGCAGAGAAGAATGTGAGAAACTTCCCAAATACAGGTGTGCCTAGCTTGTAGCTCCATACCCAGGAAGACTTGAGGCTGTAATCGCTGCCAAAGGTGCCTCAACAAAGTACTGAGTAAAGGGTCTGAATACTTATGTGACATTTCTACATTTCTAAAAACCTGTTTTTGCTTTGTTGTTCCGGGGCATTGTGTGTAGATTGATGAAGGGAAAAAAAGTTGTTTATTTCAGAATAAGGCTGTAACGTAACAAAATGTGGAAAAAAGTCAAGGTCTCTGAATACCCTCCGAAGGCACTGTAGGGTTTGATTTAGGTTTCGGGTTCGGGTTAGGTTTAGGGTTATGGTTAAGTTTTCGGGTTAAGGTTGGGGTTAAAGTTAGGAGTTAGGGAAAATGGGATTTTGAATTAGCGGTGTATGTGTGTGTGTGTGTGTGTGTGTGTGTGTGTGTACACTGATAGTATGCCTGTAGTGCCAAATGTTGGCTTTAATTTGTGTATCTGGCTAGCATCTCGCTGCAGTAACACACACACACACACACACACACACACACACACACACACACACAAATGGCTAGCCTATCTAATCTAAACACATTCTCTAGAATCAATACACACACACTGCAGGGCTGTAATGGATACTCTAACTATAACCATCAACAACATTGTGTGTCTCTCTCAGTATTGCCACTTATGGACTCTCTCTCTCTCTCTCTCTCTCTCTCTCTCTCTCTCTCTCTCTCTCTCTCTCTCTCTATGTTGACAGATTGTGATGTCAGTCATAATGGTACAAACCCGATTGCTACAAAATGAGAAAACTCCCCTCCTTCCTCCATCTCTCCTCTCCTCCATCATCTCTCCTCTCCTCCATCATCTCTCCCTCTAGGGAGTGAGTGAGAGAGAGAGATACATTTGTGTGTGTGTGCACGTGTGTGTGTGAAGGCAGGAGAACACAGACAGGCTGACTGGTGGTACAGTGAGAAGGTGTGTGTCAGGACAAGCCTATTGTTTCAGCAGGAGAAAGGGAGGAAACGGAGAGAGGGAGAAAGGGAGAGAGAGGGAGAGGCAGAGGGAGAAGGGGAAGAGAGTACGACAGCAGGAGAGCGGGGCGCGTCTTTTGTGCTATACATTTACTTGGATAAGATGGGTTAACTGAATAGTTAATACATTCAGTTGTTACACACAGTGTATTTATTATTCATACAGTTTTGTTACATGTATACATATGACAATACTGTATGGACAATATACTATGTGTGATTATACTATATGTACAGTATACGACTGTTCACACATGTTGTGCCATGTTTTATTTGCCTCTGATGGTCCCTGGCCCTAGTTCTATAGGGGTCTTTGTGGTTGTCAACCAGAGAGCAGTATAATGGGTGATACATGCCATGTAAATATCTACTAGACCTTCACATGGTGATTGAGAGGGTGTTGGACTGGGGGGAACGCTCTCAGGTCCCGCTCCAAAGACCCAGAGGAGAGGAGAGACACATAGAGAGACACAAAGAGAGAATGGAGAGAAGAGGGGATAGAAAGAGAGAGGAGGAATGGAGAGGAGAGGGGATAGAAAGAGAGAGGAGGAATGGAGAGGAGAGGGGATAGAAAGAGAGAGGAGGAATAGAGAGGAGAGGGGATAGAAAGAGAGAGGAGGAATAGAGAGGAGAGGGGATAGAAAGAGAGAGGAGGAATAGAGAGGTGAGGGGATAGAAAGAGAGAGGACAAATAGAGAGAATGGAGAGAAGAGGAATGGATAGAAAGAGAGAGAGAGGGGGATAGAAAGAGGAAATGGAGAGGAGATAGAAAGGGATGGAGAAATAGAAAGAGAGGATGAATAGAGAGGATGGAGAGGGGGATAGAAAGGGGAGGAATGGAGAAATAGAAAGAGAGGAGGAATGGAGAGGAGAGGGGATAGAAAGAGGGAATAGAGAGGAGAGGGGATAGAAAGAGAGAGGAGGAATGGAGAGGAGGGGATAGAAAGGGATGGAGAATAGAAAGAGAGAGGAGGAATGGAGAGGAGAGGGGATAGAAAGAGAGGAGGAATGGAGAGGGAGGGGATAGAAAGAGAGAGGAGGGGATAGAAAATGGAGAGGAGGGGGATAGAAAGGGAGGAGGAATGGAGATGAGAGGGGATAGAAAGAGAGAGGAATAGAGAGGAGAGGGGATAGAAAGAGGGAGGAATGGAGAGAAGAGGGGATAGAAAGAGAGGGAGGAATGGAGAGGAGATAGAAAGAGGATGGAGAAAGATAGAAAGAGAGAGGAGGAATGGAGAGGAGAGGGGATAGAAAGAGAGAGGAGGAATGGAGAGGAGAGGGGATAGAAAGAGAGAGGAGGAATGGAGAGGAGAGGGGATAGAAAGAGAGAGGAGGAATGGAGAGGAGAGGGGATAGAAAGAGAGAGGAGTATGAGGCTGTGCATGCATTCCTCCCTCTCCGGAATGTCTAAGTGAGTTACTCCTCCCATCCACTCCGCGTTCCGGCGTTCCAATTGAATAGTTTCTCTCTCGTGCGCTCCCCCCCCCCCCCCATTGTCTCACTCTCTCTCTCCTTCTTCCTCTCTTCCCTTTTTCTGCCAGGCCGGGTTAAGAGCCTCGGAACGCCGGGAATGCTTGACTGTGTCCCAAATGACACCCTATTCCCTATTTAGTGCACTACTTTTAACAAGGGCCCATAAGGCTCTGGTCAAAAGTAGAGCATCATATAGGGAATAGTGAGCCATAACACACTGCCAAGGTCTCCTCTGCACTCCTCTCCTCTGTCTCCCTCCCTCCATTGCTCTCTCCCTCCCCTGTCTGTATCCATCACTTCGTCTCTTTTTTCTCTCCCTCTCTCACCCTGTCTAGCTCCCATCTCCCTCTCTGTCTCTCTCTCTGTCTCTCTCTCTCTCTCTCTCTCTCTCTCTCTCTCTCTCTCTCTCTCTCTCTCTCTCTCTCTCTCTCTCTCTCTCTCTCTCTCCCTTGGCCTCATCCAGTGATTCAACCTTTATCAGTCTTTTGGCTGAAGTATTCTTTAGGAATGTTGATGATCACTGCAAACATCAGAGGAATGCAACATTCTAGAAGGCTCCAGAATTCTTCAGAACACTTGGAGCCACATGGGTCCCTTTCACACTAGATTCTAGAGCCCAAATCATGAAACGAAAACATCTTATTTCAACGTTCAAACCACTACGACTAAAATATTACCAGCTAACTATGGTATTAGGTGACAGCCTTCTCTAACTCTGCATCTCTCTTTGCATTGTTAGCGAACCCCTTTCCATGGAATCTCAATGAGAGGCTTTAGACTTTGAGGTTTGGGGGTTTGAGGGAATTTTTTGGATGAGGAGGGTTTCTTAATCCTTTCAAGGGTGCACCAGGGGTCTCGGGTGAGGCTGAGGGGGTACAGAGGGGTGTGTGAGGACATTGACCCCTCAGTCCACCACAGTAATAGAAACAGCCTTCTAAGGCAGTTATCCCACGTTCCCACTTCTGGCACCAATGATCATGCAGCCTACTGTGTGTGTGTGTGTGTGTGTGTGTGTGTGTGTGTGTGTGTGTGTGTGTGTGTGTGTGTGTGTGTGTGTGTGTGTGTGTGTGTGTGTGTGTGTGTGTGTGTGTGTGTGTGTGTGTGTGTGTGTGTGCGCACCACGTGCATACGTGCATGCTTTAATGTGTTTGTGTGTGGCCTACGTGATCCCACTTCTGGCACCAGTGTGCGTGCAGCTGCAGGGTAGAAAGCAAAGAACAGAACAGAACAGAATACTAATATCACAGCCCAGTGGTGGCTGGTAGCTATATACCAGAGCCCTGAGATCCCTATAGACCTGCCAATAAGAGAGTGGGAAGACTATGACAGACCTTATTATCTATTGAGACTATCTATTGAGACCTTATTATCTATTGAGACATTATTATCTATTGAGACATTATTATCTATTGAGCCCTTATTATCTATTGAGCCCTTATTGTCTGTTGAGACCTTATCTATTGAGACCTTATTATCTATTGAGAATATATATTGAGACCTTATTGTCTATTGAGACCTTATTATCTATTGAGACCGTATTATCTATTGAGACCTTATTATCTATTGAGACCTTATTATCTATTGAGCCCTTATTGTCTATTGAGATTATCTATTGAAACCTTATTACCTATTGAGACCTTATTGTCTATTGAGACCTTATTACCTATTGAGACCTTATTATCTATTGAGACCTTATTGTCTATTGAGACCTTATTATCTATTGAGACCTTATTATCTATTGAGAATATCTATTGAGACCGTATTATCTATTGAGACCTTATTATCTATTGAGACCATATTATTTATTGAGACATTATTATCTATTGAGACCTTATTATCTATTGAGACCTTATTATCTATTGAGCCCTTATTGTCTATTGAGGCCTTATTATCTATCGAGACCTTATTATCTATTGAGACCTTATTGTCTCTTGAGATTATCTATTGAGACCTATTATCTATTGAGACCTTATTATATATTGAGACTATCTATTGAGACCTTATTGTCTATTGAGACCTATTATCTATTGAGACCTATTATCTATTGGGACCTTATTATCTATTGAGACCTTATTATCTATTGAGAATATCTATTGAGACCTTATTGTCTATTGAGATCTTATTATCTATTGAGACCTTATTATCTATTGAGACCTTATTATCTATTGAGACTATCTATTGAGAACTTATTATCTATTGAGAACGTATTATCTATTGAGACCTTATTATCTATTGAGCTTCGCCCGGCAATAGAAAGCTAAAATGTTTGAAAGTTTTAATGTCTTTCATGAAAAATATCTTATTTTCATGCCTTTGTTCTTCTATTGACCCTCTATGACTACATGAGTTTGTAGAATGTGTTTTTATCATTGAGTGTCTGACTGTGCTGGGTGCTCTGTTCTAATAGTCATTGTGCTTGGTCATTTTTTATGTACTCACTATCTCTTCTCTCTTTCACGTTCCTCCAGCTGTCTGGATCACTGAAGAGGAGGCTGACTGCGACTGAGGGGGCCCACCAGGGGGGCTTACGGCAGGGCCAAGGGCCCGGTAATGGCCCTGGTCTGGGTCTGAACGGTACCTCTGACGGTTCTTCCATGACCCAGGGGCCCGGGGGGCCCACCAAGCGACTCTGCCTGGAGGATGTGACCCTCGCCATGGGTACCAGCTTCCAGCAGAGCTCTTACTCTGGAGGACCCAGTCCTGGAGGTCATGGAGGTCCTGGAAGTCAGGGGTCACTTGAAGGTAACAGGCTGGGGAATGGGAACAACGGGCTAGGGTCACCCTACTCTATGCCCCCTAAGGCGAGTCCTGGGTCTGGGGGGCCTGGAAGTGTTGGTGGAGGAGGACAATTTCACCCCAATGGAAGCTCCTCGTCGGCCCCATCGGTTGAGCAGGAGCTCCAGGATATTCTGGATGAGTTGACCAAGAACCCAGATCCTTCTCTGCAGGAGTTGGATCTGGACAAGATACTGGGGAATAAAGAGGAGCAGAATCAAGGATCAGGGCCGGGGTACATCCACCCACATTCGCCCAAACGCTCCCCCCAGAGAACCACATCTCACCTGGAGAGCCACCTCACCCACTCCCCAGGCTTTCCACAGGCAGGGTCTCCCCAAGTAGGCCCGAGTCTGGCCGGAGCCCCCTACTCCATCCCCCACCCCACCAAACCTGTTCCCTCGCCTCTCTCGGCTTCACCACACCATTCCTCTTCATCCCAGAACCAAGCACGTTCTCCGATGTTATCCGCCGCCCTCTCCTCTCGACCCGGGTCTACTTGGCACGAGGTATCGCGAGCTCAACAGCTCCAGCAAATGGCGTCCAACTCCAACAAACACCTTTCCTCCAACACCCCTATCCCCCAGAACCAGACCCAGAATCAACCCCAGACCCAGGCCTCTATGCCTCCTCTATCCCAGCAAGGCTCACCCTGGGGTGGGCAGAAACTCCCCAACTCCTCCCCGCTCCACCAACAACCATTCAGCCCGGCTGGAAGCATTCAAAGCCCCCAGGGTTCAATGTCAATCTCCATCCTGGCTCCAGCTCCGTCTGCAGGGCCTTCACCACCCTACCGCCCAGATAAGCTAGGCAGTCCGGCTCTCGCCCAACCCCCCTTTAGCCCACAGAGTACCCTTCTACCTTTAGGAAACACCAGCACATCCAGCACTTCATCCAACATCCAGGGGTCACAAGCCAACTACATGTCCAGTGGAGGTGCACCAACATCAGGCGCCACAAGACCATCTCCCCCCTACCGAACTGACAAGCCTCACCAAAGCCCGGCGCTTCAGTCCAAGCATCAACCTCAACCCCAGAACCAACCCTTACCCCAAACCCAACAACCACATCCATACAGCACCCAGAACGGGTCAGGACCCAACAACAACATCTCGAGTCAGCTCTACAAAGCCATGACGGCGGGTCAACCCAGCAGCCTCAAGCTACTCATGCAACAACAACAACAACATCAACAACAACAACAGCAACATTCAAACACGCAACAGCTACAGACGAACGCCCAACTGGGCCAACACCCGTCCATGTCCAAACCATGTGGTGGTGGAGTCCCGCACCAGGAACCCTCATATTCCTTCACCAACACCAAGCCCCTCCGCCATTTTGACCTGGACCCCCAGCAGAAGATGGGAGGAGGGGGTGGACCCCCAATGGGCCCTGGACAGGGTGGACCCCCCAACCCCATGGCTGGTTACCGTGGAATGCAGCATGGTGGTGCAGCCGGAACACCAGCGTCAGTAGCAGCGAACCATGCCCATCTATTGCAACAGAGGATGCAGCAGAGAGCAGCAATGCAGCAGGCCGCAGCAGGAATCATGGGGCCACAACACTGTAGAGAGGTGAGTCATGATTGGTAGATTTTACTTCCTGGTTGCAGTATGTAGAGCGGTGATTGGATGGTTATATTTTCTGGTTGCAGTATTTATTCGGGTGCAAAAGTTGTCAGTAGTGCCTCCTCTGAGGTCATGTCTGTGTTGAGTTACTGCTTTAGTTGTCTTTTTGTTCAGGGAACTTAATGCTGCGTACTTTTATTTTGAAGTTTTTCTCAGGGCCTGTCGCAAATGTTTTCCTTTAGGACTGAGTCCCACTCATTCAAGGGTTTTTCTTAATTCTTACTATTTTCTACATTGTAGAATAATAGTGAAGACATCAAACTATGAAATAACACATGGAATCATGTAGTAACCAAAAAAGGGTTAGACAAATCAAAATATATTAAATATTTGAGATTCTTCAAATAGCCACCCTTTGCCTTGACGACAGCTTTGCACATTCTTGGCATTCTCTCAACCAGCTTCTCGAGGTAGTCACCTGGAATACATTTCAATTAATAGGTGCGCCTTCTTAAAAGTTAACTTGTGGAATTTCTTTCCCTCCTAATGCTTTTCAGTTGTGTGTGGAGGGATGATCAGTTGTGTTGTAACAAGGTAGGGATGGTATACAAAAGATAGCCCTATTTGGGAAAAGACCAAGTCCATATTATGGCAAGAACAGCTCAAATAAGCAAAGAGAAACAACAGTCCATCATTACTTCAAGACATGAAGGTCAGTCAATCCGGAATATTTCAAGAACTTTGAAAGTCTCTTCAAGTGCAGTCGCAAAAACCATCAAGTGCTATGATGAAACTGGCTTTCATGAGGACCGCCACAGGAAAGGAAGACCCAGAGTTACCTCTGCTGCAGAGTTCATTAGAGATACCAGCCTCAGAAATTGCAGGCCAAATAAATGCTTCACAGAGTTCAAGTAATAGACACATCTCAGCATCAACTGTTCAGAGGAGATTGTGTGAATCAGGCCGTCATGATCGAGTTGCTGCAAAGAAACCACTACTGAAGGACAACAATAACAAGAAGAGACTTGCTTGGGCCAAGAAACACGAGCAAAGGACATCAGACCGGTGGAAATCTGTCCTTTGGTCTAATTAGTCCAAATTTGAGATTTTTGGTTCCAACCGCCGTGTCTTTGTGAGATGCAGTGCGGGTGAACGGATGATTTCCGAATGGGTATTTCCCACGGTAAAGCATGGAGGAGGAGGTGTTATGGTGTGGGGGTGCTTTGCTGGTGACACTGTCTGTGATTTATTTAGAATTCAAGGGCACACTTAACCAGCATGTCTACCACAGCATTCTGCAGATACGCCATCCCATCTGGTTTGCGCTTAGTGGGACTATCATTTAATTTTCAACAGGACAATGACCCAACACACCTCCAGGCTGTGTAAGGGCTATTTACCAAGAGGAGAGTGATGGAGTGCTGCATCAGATGGCCTGGCCTCCACAATCACCCGACCTCAAACAAATTGAGATGGTTTGGGATGAGTCGAACTGCAGAGTGAAGGAAAAGCAGCGAACAAGTGCTCAGCATATGTGGGAACTCCTTCAAGACTGTTGGAAAAGCATTCCAGGTTGAGAGAATGCCAAGTGTGTGCAAAGCTGTCATCAGGGCTAAGGGTGGCTATTTGAAGAACCTCAAATATAAAATATATTTTGATTTGTTTAAAACGTTTTTGGTTACGACGTGGTGCCATATGTGTTATTTCATAGTTTTGATGTTTTCACTATTATTCTACAATGTAGAAAATAGTAAACATAAAGAAAAATCATTGTTTGGGTTAAATGTTCTAAAACTTTAAACCGGGAGGAAATTGGATGATACTGTGGAACTGTTGTGCTCGACTGTTTCTGCTGCTTTGGACTGACTTACGTTGTTTAGGCCCGGAGAGAATTTACTGAG